>NW_015173189.1:10846-16130 GCF_001447785.1 Gekko japonicus | reverse complement strand
TTATAATTTTATATAAGAAACACCTTGCATTCTGAACCTGAATTTTTCAGAGCCAGATGCAAATGATCCAGGACATCTTTTATTGAAACCAATATTCCTTACATCCTTGTGATTTAAACACAAAAGAAAACTAGTGCCTAAATGTTTTGACTGTTGGGAGCTGTGGGAAGTGATTTCTAGAATAAAAATAATTCTTCATATGGATGTACTCTTTGCTGTTGAACAGCAAAAGTATTTGATGGAAAGACCTATCAACCAAAATTCAAATGGATCCTTCTACAACACTAGCCTTTTTCAAACTGCCTTAGTATACTGTTTTAGTAACTGATTACTAATGGATTTTTTCTGTCATTTCAGACAGACCCGTGTTAGTATCCATCTGCTAGTGGAATTTATTTACCTGTTCATACAAACCTGCTTGCGTCAGGTTAGCAAAGCATGGTTGAGCTGCTTTTGAGGGAAACTGCTTTCTTCTGTTTCTACCACTTTGTTGTGCTTCTGAATCACTGTGGTGTGCTGTTTAAAATGTCCATAGCACTTCCTATAATGCTGCTTTCCCCCTACACCCTTTTTCACTACACGATCTTCCTTTGACTTTTTAAAAAATGTTATAAGTTGAGTGTTATAGCGCTAAACCAATATAGCACTTCAGTGCTATAGTGGCACCATTGAGATGCCTTGATTATATTGACTCAATGGAGCCAGTTTGGGAGAGCCAGTTTGATGTAGTGGTTAATTGCATGGACTCTAACCAGGTTTGATTCCCCACTCCTCCACTTCAAGCTTTTGGATGATCTTGGGCAAGCCATAGTTCTGTCAGAGCTGTTCTTGAAAGAGCAGTTTCCGTCAGAGCTCTCTCAGCCTCACCTACCTTACAGGGTGTCTGTTGTGAGGAGGAGAAGGGAAAGGAGTTTGTAAGCCACTCTGAGACTCTGAGTGAAGGGCAGGATCTAAATCCAGTCTCCTCATCATCATCATCATCATCTGAAGTTCTATACTGAGATGGCAGCTGTTGTTACCTGGAAACAAGAGGAGAGAAGTAGCTCATTGGGCAGCGGGTGCTCAGGGCATCAGTGACTGGTGTGACAGGTATTGCTAACCTAAGAACGTTTCTGTAGCAAACATCCTGATGTTCACCCTTCCATGCAGTGACTTGTTGTCAAGTGGATCGCAGGTATATATCTCAGGGAGGCAAACTCTTCTCTTTGTGGGTTGAGGTTGGCAAGTGGTTTGTGTGCTTATCTGTGAGGCTATTGATCTTTCAGTCAAGTTCTCTATCTCTATTGTGGTTCAACCTCTACTGGAGGTACTGCTGCTGCTGATCAACAGCACAGGCTGCTGCCACACGGCAGGAAAAACGACGGGCGAAGTGCGGCTAATTCTGAGCCACACCAAAGTTGAGACACCGGGCGGGATCCCACGGATCCCCTGAGCTGTCGCTCCCCAGCACGATTAGATGCCAGGGAGAAAGCGACGGTGGGAAGGGGAGGCTGGCGAACTGCGCATGCTCACACATGCGCAGTTCAGCCAGGAGCCGGGGATGCGCTGGCGCAAGGACGTGCCGGCGATCCCACGGCCCTTCAGGATGAACCACCCAGGTAGGTGGTTCTTTTTTGGTGCGGGTTTTGGCCGGGAGGGGCGGATTGGGAACAGGTGCAGCACGATTCCCAGATGTTGCTGTGGGATCGTGCCCGTTTGCTGTGGCCCCGATCTGTCCCTCTCCTGGCCCAAAACCTCTCGTGTGAACAGGGCCACAGTTACCTTTTAGGGAGTGCTTCTGCACATACTTAGTTAGTCTGTGCAGAGATCTAGCATGTGTTTGGCAAGCGGTGTGTCCTCCAAGTACTGCTGGAGGGCATCTTTGAGAGCATGAGCACCATTCTTCTCAGTCCATACAGTCCCTTGTCACTGGTGGGTCAAACCATGCAGCAAGGACTCGTGGAACAACTGTGTGGTGGCCAGATGGAGTGATGAAGAGTAGTAGGACAATTTCTGGAAGTCTCAGACCACTTTCTTTGAAATTGCTAACACCCTGAGGCATCACTTGGAGCACCAAGACACCAACATGTACCATTTTGTTCCTGTGAGGAAAGCATTGGGGATTGCTCTGGCATACCTCACTAATCAGGATTGCTACAGAGAACTTCAAGAGCAGTTTGGTGTAGGGCTGTCAACAGCTTCTCTGATAGTCAAAGAGGAACATTTGGGCAGATGTCCTCCAAGTTCACCATTGTTAGAGCCTCAGCAGAAAACAATTCTTGAGAAAACACCTCACAATGAATAGAAGAATCTGGCTTGTCATCTTCGAAGGCGATGTTGTGTGCCAATCTCTTGGGCTTCATGCTAGCATCTCCTTTCAGGATGCTGTGTAACTCCCTATAATAGGGACACATGGCTGATGAATTACCAGACCATGAATTATGAGCTACCACTTGCTTGTACTCCATCCTCAAAGTTTTTGTTTTTGTGCAGTATTCCAGCATTGTGCAGTATGGCCAGCATTCAACTTACAATGTTCTTTTAAAGTCCGAGGAAGATTGTGCAGTGAAAAAGGGCATGGGGGAGAAGTGGCACTGTTTGAAATGACCACAGCGCTTTAGAGAAGGCTCATTAATGGAAGGAAATTTGCTGTATGAAACCCCCATCCCTGTATTGCTTTACTCAAAATCAGGCCAACAACTAATAACATCTGATTTTGAACAGTAATATGAAAAGGGCCACTGTGCTTGGAATTCCATATTTCATCTAAAGGAACAGAGACTAAATTAGACAATACTAGGATCAGTGGTTAATACATGTTTTCCTTTATAAACATTTCATTGTTTAAAATACAGAGTCAGGGGGTGTAGTTCTTTGGGGCTTACTGTATCTGTGCCTAAATTGTCTACTGATATAGTTTTTATAGTCATGGAAGTTTTTGTTTCGGTGTCCAGGGGAAGAAGCATGCTAAACCCCAGGGCCCAGACATCCTCACATCTTGTTCTCTAAGACTGATACTGTTGTTTAGCTGGGACTGCTAACACAGAGATGATGCGTGCGTTGTTCCCCTCCAGCAGGCCCTTCAAGGCAAAAAACTGTGCTTTCTGATACACTCAACAGTATTAGGAGACACTCCCAGGCCCTGCTTGAAATGCTAGCCCCAGCCCCAGGGCTCCGTCTCTTTCTGCTGCATTTCTTTGGTAATATTCCTTCTCTCCATGGTCTCCTCCCTCTGTCTCCTTTCAACTACTACCATATTTCACCTTGTCTTCTCCTACCTGTTTATATATCTTGTGCCTCAGCCCTTTCTCCTTGTTGCTCTGTCCTTCTGACCCCAGTTTCTCCATCCCTCCATCGTTCCTCTCCCATCCTAATATTCTTCACCCCACATGTCTCTACTGGATGGTTTCTACCCTTAGCCTCATGGCCAGTATGGGCAGCCAGCTGCCATGGGCCAGGTACTTGGTCATGCTGCTGCAGCTGCAACCAACGGGCAAGGAGAACTCTTCCATGATAGTTGCCAGGGCTTTCCAGGCTCCATGCTTTACCCTCCTGGTGGCCACCACCAGTAAGTCCCAGCCTGGGCACCTTTCTTTGCCTGGCCTTCACATGGTCTCAAGGAAGGAGATGACCCCTAATTTTTGTAAGAACCTAATAAGTCACTGTATGTGCCAAGAGGCCTTCAGAACAGTTGCTCATAAAGTACAATTCTGAGGGTGGTAGCAGTACCCTGATTAGACCTTCTGGTTGACTGCCTGTAGCGCACCAGAATCAGTCAAAATTTGCAGCCGATGACATCTTGTTTCTGTATTTGGTTAAGCTGTGAAATATTGCCTTTACAATCTTTTTTACAAAGACAACCAGCAGCTGTGGACGTGATCAAAGATTTATGGCAGTGATTATTTTCTCACTTGCTGACGTAAGTTTGCCTTCTGGGAAACCCAAGCTATGTCTCAATATGTTCTTAATGATCTATGAGTCAGAGGCAGAACGACTGATGATCTCTCCTTTTCCACAAGAGCTTTACAGTAACGGTAGATTTTTAAAAGTTATGGAAATTTCCATTGCAAGAGTGACAGAAAATAGGAACAGGAATGTGTTCTAATTAAATCCTCCTTCTCTGAGATGTTCTGGGTGCTTTTAAGTAAATATATGACTTGCTAGGGCACATTACTAAGCAGTTTATTTTTCCACTTGTCAAGATAACGTAAGATTGGTAATGATCATTCAAATCATTAACATTTACCTTAGAAAAAGCTGTTTCTAAACTACTGACAATATAGAGTTCTCTTGGTTAATGGAAGCTCCTTGTGCCTGATAAGTATACTACATCAACAGGATCAACAAAAGATGAAGTGATTCAAGACTGTTTGTGCTTTGAGGGTGACTCACTCATTTGATAAAATGACTTCCCATGTTTGGTTTCCATCTAAACGGGCAGAGAGTCATATCACAAAAAATTATTAACCTCATGAGATTTCCTTTTTGTTCTTTTAGTGACGATAATAATAGTAAGCATTTGTGTGGCCCTCAAATATGTTGCCTTGTATGCATTCTCTGTATAATCCTTACAATGGGTTGCTAAAGAAGGCCAGTGTTGTTATTCCTATATTATGGGGATAACAGGACTTAGCCTGGTTGTTCAGGTGCCATCTAGTGAGTGCATGATAATGGAAAAGATAGTTACTGATTCAAAGCTCTTGGACATCATCCTGCACTTTCCCTTACTTACAGGACCAATTCAGATGTTAAAATTCCTCAGCACTCAGTGTGACTCCACTGGGGCTGGGGATGCATTCTTGTGGAGAACAGTAACATGTCATACGATATATTTTATGTATCTTCCCAGCAGCAGTTTCTAAGATGTTTCTGGTTATGGCAGCATATTTTTGAATGCTGCAGTTATAGAACTGCCTCCAACGCCTTGTAGAGCTCACAGAATCATAGAATCACCAGAGGTCATTTCGGGGGAGATCGCGGGGGATCGCAGTTCCCCCGGGTGAGGTACGGGGGGCAGGGCACATGACGAAGCTCCGCCCCCTGCTTCTGGCTGCCCCGCTTCCGGCCCTCATTCAGCCAGGAGGAGGCAGGAGAAGAGGGAGGGTAAGTTGCTTCCTCCCTGCCTCTCCCCACCCCTGCCTGCCTGGGGCCAGGGAGGGCCTTTGCGGGGCTTCCTTGCACTCCTGCCGGCCTTGCAGGTCCACCGCCGGGCCCCTCATGGGGCTCGCAGTGGAGCTGCAAGGCCGGCGGTGGCGGCCAGGACCGTTGGGGGCGGGGTGTGTGGCCTCATGCCACACTTCTGGGG
>NW_015173189.1:2780-10641 GCF_001447785.1 Gekko japonicus | reverse complement strand
AGGAGGAGGAGACTGGATTTATACCCCACCCTTCACTACCCAAAGGTGTCTCAGAGCGGCTTACAAACTCCTTTCCCTTCCCCTCCCCACAACAGACACCCTGTGAGGTAGGTGGGGCTGAGAGAGCTCTGACAGAAACTGCTCTTTTTTCAAGAACAGCTCTTATCAGAACTACAGCTTGCCCAAGGTCATCCAGCCAGGTGCAAGTGGAGGAGTGGGGAATCAAACCCGGTTCTCCCAGATTAGAGTCCACACACTTAACCACTACATGCTTTCATGTACACTACATGCTTTCACTACAAGACTTTGATGCTGGCCATTTTTTCTCCTGTCAAGTTACAGCCCACTTATGGTGAACCCATGGGGTTTTCAAGGCAAGAGATGTTCAGGGGTGGTTTGCCCTTGCCTGCCTCTGCACTGCAACCCTGGTATTCCTTGGAGGTCTCCCATCCAAATACTGACCAGGGCTGACCTTGCTTAGCTTTTGAGATCTGACAAGATTGGGCTATCCAGGTCACAGCATTCTAGTTCATAAACATTGAATAAGATGCATCTTATTCATGATGGCCTGTACACACTGAATAAGATGTTTACCTATTCAGAATATTTTAACATTCATAAACGTAGACTGGATTTGTAAGGAAGTGTAGACTGTATTACTACCCTCTATGGTATTGGTCTTACATACAGAACACAAACACTTGAGCATTCTGGTTTTGATATTCCATGGACAAAAAAAGCTCTCCATTGTTTAAACTATGTAATATTTATGTAATATTATGACTTGTTACTTTCTAATCACCTCCTGTTGTGTCCCTTTGCCAGGGCGGTTTTCAAACAGGAGGGTTTGGGTAACTGTATAACTTGTATAACTGCACCCTGCAAGTGTTCTTCTCTCTTGTTTGACGACCGCTTGACACATTCCAAACAAGAAGACCTGAGAGTAAGACCAGAATTTCACGATATTTCTCATCAGTCACAAGAGGGACTTGTGATATGGTAGTTTACTGTGCCACCTGCTGGCCATTAAAATTAGTAGCAATGCTCTCTATGTGAGTTTTAATTAACAATAAAATTATTACTGTATTAAATATAGAAATTGCCTGCAACAAGCAAGGACATAAACCATGATGCCCCAGCCTTTTCCTGACTTTTCAGACATTTGACTGACAAATACAAGCCTTACTGCTACTAAATGTAAATTCACAAAGGTACATCTTGTTTTGTGACAAGTATTCTGAATTTTCCAAGAAGACATTCATTCTGCTTCATAATGTGGTGCTAATGCAAAACCTGGTAAACAAACAAACAAAAATATTTTGGAAAATTCAACAACAGCTGAATTTAATAGAAAGGGCTATTCGATTAAATATATGATAGACTGTTATACATATGTGGAGATATTGTTGTTTGCTAAGATTTGGGAAGAATTAAGTCAGTGCTTTTTTATTTAGGTAGCTGTTTTAAAAAGCATTCTGATACTCTTAAAATCATAACAACAACAGTTACAATTAATTTTCCCTCTACATCATGAGATCAGAGAGAAGGAAAACATCTAGAAAAATTAAAAACACAATCATAAATGAAATAGGATTTGGGAGGGGATTGCAAGCTGTATACTTAAACCATTTCATAAAGGTGCTGCCTTGGATGGAATTCAGGTTTTACATATGGGATTGGTCAAAGTAATAAACAGAAAGGGACTGGGAGACTATCCCAGTTTTAAGAACATAAAAACATAAGAAGAGCACTGCTGGATCAGACCAATGGTCCATCTAGTCCAGCATCCTGTCTCACACAGTGGCCAAACAGGTCCTCTGGAGAGCCAGCAACAAGGCATAGAAGCTGAGACCTCCTGATGTTGCTTCCTGGCTCTGGGATTCAGAGGATTAGTGCCTCTGAATGTGGATGTTCCCCACAGTCACCATGGCTAGTAGCCATTGATAGACCTATCCTCCATGAATCTATCTAATCCCCTTTTAAAGCTGTTTACTCCTGTAGCCATCACGACAGCCTCTGACAGCAAATCCCACACTTTAATTTCTCTCTCTACATTTTAATACTTCCTCCTCTCCTCTGTTTTAGCCTCACAACAACCCCATGAGGAAGGTTAGGCTGAGGTGTGTGATGGAATGAAGGTCATCCAGCAAGCTTCCGTGGCAGGCTGGGGATTTACAACCTGGGTTTCCCAGATCCTAAACTGACACTTTAACCACCGCATTTTGTCAACAGAAACTCAAGTTCTGGAGAAAATATGCAAAAAAAACCTTGCATCAGTTGGTTTAATAGAAATGTTTTATTTTGTTAAACTTTTTTTGGTAGAATCTAGATTCCCCCCCCCCGTTGTTTTATCTTGTACTAGCTCGACAGTGGCTGAATGGAGGTTTGATATTCACATACAAATTTAAGGAAGTAGAATTGTACATAAGGGCAAAGGACTGGGATCTGAGACCACAGCCATAACTAAGCATGTTATTTTGTTCAATCTAATGCAAACACAGCTCATGAGATCAGCAGCACAGGGTCACATACATAGACCATAACCATCTGCACTACAGCTGAGATCAGACATGCATTTGGTATTCTTGGGCAGTTTTGGCTTTAGTCTGTTTAAATATTTACTCTGCTACTATACCTCCTGCTTCAGCTCTGCAGTGCAGACAAAGAGGAAATAGAAATCCCTTCCTCTAACTGCCCAAATCCTCATATAGATGCTCTGTTTTCTGAGCCAGTACTAAAAAGTTCTAACAAATAGTTGCTGAAATCACTAGAATGTACTGCAAATAAAGTTATCAAGGACTGAACATTAGAAATTAGGTCTCATGATTCCCAAGACCCTTGACTTGAAATTTCAACACACACCTTTTTCGGAACAGATCCACTCACAGTACTGCAGTGCTTGACCTTGGTAGTGTGACAGATTGCAATTTTCTGTGCAGCTGTAAGCACACTTTATTATTAGATGTACTTGTGGGCATTTCAAAATTGTACCCATCAGCAGCCCAGCAGAGGGGTGCTCTGAATCAATTTATGACATCTCTGTAAACAGTTTCCCACAATCAACAGGAAGCAGCTGCAATCAGGCAGGGGCAAGTGATTGAGTCCACTCTGGAAAACACTGACACTTGAAAGTGCATTAGAACCCTGCAGCATGGAGAAGAGCACACATAGCAAGCACTGCGTAAGTGGAACATCAATTTTTCTCCTGGGCTGGTTGTGTTACTACACATTAAGAAGGATCATGGGAGAGTCATTCTCTATATAAAATGAAATGATTAGGAGAAGATGATGTATTTGGGACTAGCAATATCTGCAAGGACTAAGAACATTAGAAACAGTAATAGGAGGGAGATAAGTTTCAATTCTCCTGCCAACCTAGCAGTTCGAAAGCAAGAAATTGCAAGTAGATAAATAGGTACCACTTCGGTGGGAAGGTAACAGCGTTCCGTGCGCTTTGGTGTTTAGTCATGCCGGCCACATGACCACGGAAACGTCTTCGGACAGCGCTGGCTCTTCGGCTTTGAAACGGAGATGAGCACCGCAACCCTAGAGTCGGATTCAACTGGCTTTCGAGCAAGGGAACCTTTACCTTTACCTTTAAGTTTCAATTATTTATTGAAAGTATTTATATCCTGCCTTTCCATTGAAAGCTGATCCATAGCTTTACAGGAATGGTTAACATATCACGTAGGACAGAAGTCTACATGAAGTTCACTGAACAACGAAACAGGCAGTAGACAAAAACAAGGAGAGAGAGAGCGCATATACTCCCATCAGCAAAATAAACTAGAAAAATAGCAGCAGTATTTCGTATACCATAATCCCCCTGGAAAAGTACTGCTGTTGCTTAGTGATGAAAAGCCACCAACGAGGGGAGAGGCCTTGGCATGCAGACCTTTGCTACCAGGTTTGATGCCCAGCATCTCCAGTTAAAAAGGATCAAGACTTCTTGCCAATCTGAGTGGACAAGAGTAACCTTGATAGACCACTGGTCTCATTCAATTTAAAGCCACTTCATGTGTTCAGAGTTCCCTTGACACAATGTCCCATAGCCTTGGTGCCACTGTGGAGAAGAAGGCCCTATCTTGTGTAACCACCCATCAACACACACTTTAGATGCTAAAGAAACATGGAGAAGGGCCTCTAAAGATTATCTAAATGTCTAAGTGGGTTCATGATAGAGAATACCATCTCAGTAAACTACAGTTCAACTACAGTAACATTCTGAGGGCATTTACACTCGGACTCTAGAATGTGGCTAACACAAAGAATGATTTCAGTAAGCATAAAAACAGTAAACGTGGAATTTAAAAGAAACAATTTGCACTGTGGTTGGCTAATGACTCAGGCCTGTGATTTACAGCAGCCCATAAGATCAGGTAGTTTTTATCCTTGTATTTATACATTCCCATATAGGAAAAGCTTCATGTGCATGCATATTCACAGGATTCAGATTTATGAAATTGAAGCTGACATTCACTGGCATTTTGCCATTTTACATCCTTACTTAATTTGGCCTTGGTATTCACAGCAAGACTGGATATATTAATATTGTAAATTGCAACTGCTGGTCTGTGAAGCCCTTTGGATCTGTCTGATTTATTTTCAGACACTTGGCAAGAAACATAATGAGGGAGAAGCAAACACAGCTGTCTCTAGTCCAACAAACAAGCTATTTGCTCATCATCAGATCCAAATTCAAGGGTAGTGCATTAATTCTGAAATAATTGTCTTCTGTGATTTGCATAGACTGTGAAGTTAATCACAGAACTTTCATGTCAGCCTGGTTAACAATTAAAATATCTCAGATATTGTTAACAGTGAGGCATCAGATCTATTGTTTCTTTAGGGAGTTTTGTCCGTGTGAAAGCCAGTGTAGTTAATCGTGAGACTGGTGGACTAAGCCTGGGAAGACCCAGGCTCAAATCCCCACTTGACACGAAATAAATTGAGTGATCTTGGGCCAGTCATTCTCTCAGCCTAATCTACCTTACAAGGTGCCTTGGGAGAATAAAGTGGAGAAGTGGAAAGGTCAGGTTGGCCCGTTTCCTGCTGCAGTGGGACATCCCCTGTCTCACACAGCCCCCATTTCCCACTGCCACTCCTGTGGCTGATGGGAGAAAATGTAACGTTTAAAAAATTGCCATTGGATGATGGCATGACATCACATTCACAGGAAAACTGAATGCGACATCAGTCTGCTCTCCAAATCGCTGGAAACTGTATTTTCCAGCAATTCCTAGAGAAGTGTGATGTCACTTCCGAGTTTTTCCAGGTCATGTTATGCCATCACCCAATAAAGCCTCCATGTCCCTGCTCCCTAGGTTCCTACCTATGAGAGAATAATGAATGCCACCCTGAGCTCTTTGGAGGAAGGGCAAGATAAAAATAAATAAATAAATAAATAAATGTATAACATAATTCTTCAGGATAAGTTATTAAAGGCATTGAGTTAGAAACCAATAAGCAGCAAGTGGATAAGAACATTCTTTGCTACCTTCATTCAGTTTATAGAAATGGAGAAACTGAATGTGTATGGAGTACCTTGTGACCTATCGACCCAAACACAGACTGTTATCTGCCAAGTGCTCCAGAGCCTCCTAGTTTTTGTAATCCTTGTCTGACAGCAAGGTTTTGAGGCTAGGCAGGACAGGAGGTTACCAGGACAGGAGGTTACGCTCGTGTGGGGCCCATGAAAGGTTTAGTTGTACAAAAGTCTTACCCCAGAGTTTAAAATGTTACCAAAATTGATGTTGTTGCCGCCATTGTTGCTACAATCTCCCCAAACAGCTTGATTTACATTGCAAGATAACTTCTGGAGAACCATAAATTCTCAAACTTTCCTCTAGTCCTGAGTGGAGGCATGGTTTGGGTCCAGGACTTTGTGAGAGCCATGTCGTCTGCTGAGGGTCACTAGCCTCATGGTGTGGCCTGGAGATCTCTCTCAGGGTTAAAGCTAATCTCCAGAGTGCAGAGATCAGATCTCCTGGAGAAAATAGCAGCTTCAGTGGATGGACTCTATGACACAACATCTCTGCCGGGCTCCCTCCCTTCCCCAAACTTCACTTTCCCCAGGCACCATCCACAAATCTTCAGAAATTTCCTAAGCCAGAGCTGGAAACCCTACATTTGCCTCTTCCATAATGGATACAGGCTGCACATTTAAAAGACATTTTTCTTCATTGCAATTCCAAGGTTTAGCCCTGATATTAGAACATGGCCCAAGTTCTGGCATAATGAAGCCTGGCACAAATTAAATTCTGTATAAGTTTCATGGTAAGGGCATGACCTCTCAGCCCTCCCAATGTGGCCTATGTAATGCAAAATATTACTCTCTCTAGCTTAGAACTATTTATATAAATATTACATTGGTACTAAATTGTTACTGAAATATGGGGGTGCTAAATGGGCACGAGATCCAATGAGGTGCAGCGGTTAGCGTATCAGACTAGGACACCCTAGGTTCCAAACCCTGCTTTGCCTTTAAAGTCATTAGGGGACCTTGGCCAGTTGCTGTTTATCATAGCATAATCTGTATCACAAGGATTCTATAAAGGTAAAATGGGGGATAGGTGAACCATGTACATTGTTCATTGGAGAAATGTGTTTTCCAGGGATGAGACTGACCAACAGCTGGGAATAACTGAGTGCTGAAAGTGATCAGCTGGATTCAGAATATCTGTAGGGGGAAAATCTTGGTTAGAACATGCAGACATCATGGCCTTACTGGATATGTGGTTTTTGTATTCATATTAGACAGCAAGGCTCGCTTCCTGGTTTAGCAGGAAGCAGCTATGCTGTTAAAGATACAATTGTGCTTGCTGGGCAATACGAGATGGGTCATGAAGGTTTCTTCAGTTTATGCACACAGTTTATGCACACAGTTTACAATTTAAGTTCCGGAATTATGGTGATGGCTACAGCCTTGGCTGTTTAATGGTCAGGACAACTTGACGGAACATGATGTACTGGAATGTAGTGTGTCATGGGGTCCTGGGTCATGTATTCACTCTGGGATGGTGGATCTACAATAACATCATGAAGTGGCACATGATATGACCCTCTCCTCCATATAGACCTTAGTGTCAAGTAGGGCCTCTGCATGCATACCTTATCACATGGAGGCCAGGTTCATGTTTCCACAGCAGGTTTCTGAGTGGTGAAGTGAAGTAGAAAAGATTGTTCTGTTTGCCACAACTATTTCAGTACTGCCCCATAGAGAATGTATGGACAGAGTTGTACAACAGAGGGGTTAGAAGAGAGAATAGTGATGGACCATGCCCAGGGCCAGCCCGTCATAGAGAATTTTTAGGCAATGGCCTAGAGCAGCCCTTTAAGATGGGGCCCCCTGCAGCCGCTGGCCTGCCACCCCTCCTCTACCTTGCCTAAACAGGGTAGGCTGAGGTGATGCTGCTGTGACCCCACGTGGCAGCAGAGACCGGCTTCTAGGCATGTTTCTCCAGGGACTCCGAGCTGCTCTGGCCTCCAGCGGGGCCCCTGCCAGGCTCCACCCTCCTTCCTGCATGGCTCCACCCTGCACAGACCTCCCAGCCCCACTCGCCTCACGACAGCCTAGGCCATGCAAAGCCACGTTGTTTTGTTGCCCGGGCAATATGGGGGGGGGAGTAGTATTCATGGGAGATGACTGTGCAGGCATGGCAGTGCAAATGGGGTGCCTTTTCACGCTGTTCCATTCCATCCCCCATTCCCGCCATTGTGACGAGGCCAGGCATCGCCCCAGAGGACTTCTTTGGACGTCCCCCCTGCCCCAGCTTCTTTGGCCTCCCTCTCGCTTCGTGGCTGCCCTGCCACCCCATCAGTTCCTGTATCCCTTGAAGCCCCCCCCCAACCGAAGCGATCA
>NW_015173189.1:0-2731 GCF_001447785.1 Gekko japonicus | reverse complement strand
ATGGGTCCTCAGCTGCTTCTGGCTGCTGAGTGAGGGCGAGGCAGATGGCACCCATTGCCCATGCTGCTGCCGGCAGCAAGCCCAGCACGGGCTGAGACGTGCTTCCGCTCCCCGGGCAAGGACGGTGGAGGCTGGCGGGTGCTTCATCGAGCCCCCCAAAAGCCCTGTGGCCACTTGCCAGAAGAAAAAGCGAAGGGGGTCACCCTCCGAGTCCCCCAGGCGAGACAAACAAGGGAGTTCAACATGGTGTTTCCTGGTCATTCTCAAGCTTAGAGTTTGGCCAGCCTCCAAGCGTATCCATGCTGGGAGAGCTCAGATGGGAGGAGTGCTAACTCCCCCCCCCCTTCGGTTCACCCAAATTAGCTACTATGTACAGTACCCTCTTAGGGTGGTAAAATACTTTTATGTTTGAAAACTGGTGGGCGGATGGGGGGCAGAAGTTAGCCTCACCTAGTGTGCAAAAACCCTAGGAGCCAGCCCTGACCATGCCTATAGAACAACATACACAGATGTATGTTCAAGACAGACTCTTGTACAAAATTACTCTCAGCAACACTCTCTGGCAGTGATTTGATTATTGAGAAATAAAGATGTTCCAAGCTAAGACTTTTGCTGTGTCAGAACTAAAGTTCTGGTGACAAAACCCAAAGATATACAGGGTTCAAACAAGCCACCCCCTTGGTCCAGTCCAATCATACTCCCCAGTCATCCTGCCTAACTTTTGCATGCTCCAGCCCCCTCCCATAAATCTACCATTATGTTATCTAAGGCAGCAAAACTAGCACAGATGGTGTCCAAGGTCATCCCTGAGAAGGGAGGTATCTTAGAAGAGTTACATGCCACTACAACAGAGCCACACTCCCGCATTCACACACACCCCTCTGGAATTCCAACCCCTACAGGCCCGAGATCTTTGTGAACATGGCAAATGAGATCTCGAGTTTGACAGTTTTTCACTTTAAGAGAGGATGGTACACAAACCCAGGAAGGGGGAAAGGAGTTGAGTTTTGCAAGCTAGTACAGAGAATTACGCAGACTGTTCAATTTTCAGTAACTGTTTGAACTAATAGCATCTGAGCAGTCACTCAGAAGCATCAGAATAATGCCCTCAGAACAGAATGAAATGCTCATGCTCACCCTGTGCTTTCCTCTTCCCAATTAAAAGGGACCCACAGAACATGAATGTGTACAATTAAGTGCTATGAATGTAAACACACATCTATTTCAACTTAATGCCATGGGGAAATAATCATCTTTGGTCTTTTTTGTTACAAATAAAATAAACTTGGCTCTAATCACTTGTGGTTTGTTGTACCACTTGAGCTAAACTACATGTGCTACATTTTAAAGTTACTTACACATTTGTGCTATAGCTACAGTGTAGGATTCTGCATCCTAGGGAACACCTATATTTTCAGAAAATATGATTTTAAACCAAATGGGGGTCCTCAAAAATGTTAAGAGTAAAAAAGAAATATTGTTGTTCCTTGCTGAAATCTCATGAGAAGACTTAGTGAGATGATGGTCACCATTTGGAGTTGCTAAGGCAACCCCTCACAATGTGGAGACTGACACTTCACACTGTGGGAAAGTGTTCATTGTTCTTCCCCAATGTTAGCCGAACTGCTTTATCTACAGCAGTTGGCAAATTTTACTCTGGGTTATTTTTGCCTGTGTATACCAAGGTCCAACCCACCCCAAGGGTTCGCCAGTGAAAGAGTCGAGGCTGGTATGTTCAAAGCAATCTGTCTTTTACTTTAGAATATATATAAATCACATACACACAATACTGAAGCGCACACACAATCAATCAAGGTCCTTAGGATTACAAGGTAACAAAGAATCACTTTTGCATTCATAGGTTGGGTGATAAAGAGCAATACTTATCTGTCCTGAAGCTTGCACGTCACAATGAAGAATGAGGGGTCAGAAAAATATACTAGGGAGAGTTAACACAACGCTAGAACCAACCAGCTAGTGTGGGCCTCTTGACTGCAGATCTAGAGATCGAGTAAAAGCAAGGGTTTTTGGTACAGAAAGCTGGACTTAAGAGGAGTGTAAAAGCAGACAGGGGGTATTGGTGGGGGAAGGTGGCTAGCAAAGACCAGACCCCTGGTCCTTACCTTTTATAGGTGAATCTTTGGGTGGGTGGCAACTGAGCCAACCTTTGGATCCACTTACCTGCAAGCCTGTCCCAAAACTAACCTCATTGGCTGCATGCAGTGAGGGGTGGCAACTTAAAAGGGTTGGGCCAATATTGTAACACTAGATCTAACTCAAGGAATGGCATTTGGGGAAGTGTGAAAGTTTGGTGTCAAGGAACTTCCTTGATGGGCAGATGAAGCTTGGCCTTTCCCAAGTGATCAAAGAGGTATCTGACAGGAAATGCTCTTTCAGATGTAAAACAGAGATGTGTACTACGTGTCTTTCAACAGTTCATCAATGGGGGATTCTCTCCTTAAGTTGTTGTTTGCTGACCATAATGGCGATGTGTGCTTTCTTCCCTCAGGCAAGTAGCTGTGTATTTGAAACCTCATTAACATATAAGGCTTAAAGCAAGTCACCATCTATGTGTATCTCACAACAAGTGACTTGTGCAGCTTTCAGTGAGCCTATGGGTGTCTGTGTGCACAGTTCATGTAGTACCTGGCAGAAAATATGAGTCCATAAAGCAAATATCAGTCTCATTCCTCAACACCAAGCACCAGGTTATCCACATGACACCAGCTGC
>NW_015173188.1:399792-399892 GCF_001447785.1 Gekko japonicus | reverse complement strand
ATAAGAAGTACAAAGCTGAAAAGTCTGAATGAAGTATAAAAACCGCGGAGGAAATCGGGCGAAGCCGCGGGTCAAACTCAGTCCCGTGGCTTCGGGCGGG
>NW_015173188.1:377784-399362 GCF_001447785.1 Gekko japonicus | reverse complement strand
CTTTTATCCCTCTCTTTTTTCTCTCTCTCTCTCTCTCTCTCTCTCTCTCTCTCTCTCTCTCTCTCTCTCGTTCCCTGTTATTTCTGTAGCCAGATCCTAACCACTTTGTGAACCACCACCCAGTCTTCTTTTTATTCTGCACTCCACCCACCCCCCGGTTCCTTTTTCATACCCCTACAGTATGAGTTTTGCAGGACTTTCTTTGCTTGAAAGATACCTTACTTTCATTATGTATTAATCTATATTTTTAAAAATCAAAACAGGAGATCTGTCTATGCCCGCAAATCCCAAATACTATTGTCATATCTATTGTACAACATTTTATAGTGGTTAAAAAAAAAAGAGAGAGATCCTTAGCCACAAGAAGCTGGAAGCCTCAAAATTGATGCAGGAGACACACACCAGGGTAGGAGGGAGATGGAGATATAAAAAGGGGAGGATTTGTGGTCAGGTTTTTTACATGAGTATGGGCTTCAGTTTGTTAGTTGATGGGGAATAACAAATTGTGTCAAAGATTTCATTCAAAAGATGGGTTTTGAGAAGGGATTTGAAGGAAGTAACTGGCAGGCTTCACTAAGGGTCATGTTCTAGGACTGAGTCTCTCACATGGTGCTCATGGGTGCCTGGCATATGCTGACACCCCTCCTGGTGCCTGGCAAGTGTTTTTATACAATGGGGAAGGCCAAATAGGACTTTTGCCTATAGAGCTTCTAATTAGATTTGCCATCCACCAGCTGGGGGTGGGGGGTCCCCCCGCTATCTGGGCCCCCGAATCCCCCACTAGCCAGCTGGCTAGTGGGGGAGCCGTACCCCCAAAGAGCTCCAGCATTCCTGATGTGCCTAGCGCAATGACATCACCTGGAGGTGACATTGTGCTGGGCATGTCATGTGGGGGATGCTCTGGCATTTGCCCAAAAACTCTGTGGTGACCATAGAGTTTTTGATCAAATGCTAGAGCATCCCCTGCATGACATGCCTGGTATGATGACATCACTTTCAGGAAGAAGATCCAGGAAACTGGGCTGGAGCCCCTTACTGGCAGGCAAGTAAGACCTGGCAACTCTGCTTCTGATTGGCTGAACAGATTTTTTTTTAAAAAAAAATTGCCTTGCAGCAGCAGCTACCACCACAGCGCAAGGTTCTTTCTCTGCTGTGTGACTGCACCTAACCTGTGTTATGCAAGAACATATTTTTAAACAATATGCTCATTTTAAAAGGCAACCTGTTAAGCATAGCATCTGCCTGAATCGAAGTGTTATTAATTATGCATAACCCCACTTCCTGACATTTTCTGATTGGCCCCACCTTTTGTGACAGCCATTTTGTGGTTGTGCCCACCACCCTTTGTCAGAATTCCAAAGGTGCCTGCAAGCTCAAAAAAGTTGGGAACCCATTCTCTGGGAGGCCAGTTTCTGGACTGAGGGTGTTATCAACTCACTGTACCAGGACAAGGTGCACTGATAAAACCAGGCAGAGATGGAATCTTAAGCAGCATTGATGATCCATTATGATGAGCCATATTGGGGGTACATATAAATCCTGCGGACGGCGGAAGACCGGAAGGCCTGGCGTGATCTGGTCCATGGGGTCGCGAAGAGTTGGACTCGGCTGTGCGACTGAACAACAACAAATAAATCCTGGCTGTGCCATGACGGGTTGCAAATCAACATTCGACCCAGGAAATTATGGTCAGCAATACTAAAATGAAAACTAATTATTATCTGGTCTCTCTCTAGACCCACACCTTCTGAGGAATATTTCTTTTGAGGATCACATACCTGGAGTTGCTCCAAGAAATCCAATGGGGAAAAAAATAACAAGAACCTAAATATAATTTATGCAAACACAAGAATATAAGAAGAGCCATATTGAATCAGACCAAAGGCCCATCAAGTTCAGCATCAACCAGCTGCCTGGGAAGTGAACAAGCAAGATGACTGCAACAATAACCCCCTCTCTTGTGCTCCTTAGCAACTGATAAAGAGGCCCACTGCCTCTGACACTGGACGGAATAGATATATACCATGACTTATCCATGAATTTGTCCACTCCTTTTAAAATGCCTAACACATTGTTGTCCATTACATCCTGTGGCAATGAGTTCCACAATTTAGCTATGCAACAGGTGAAGAAGTACTTCTTTCTGTTCTGAATCTCCCACCCTTCAGCTTCAGTGGATAACTTTGAGTTCTAGTATTATAGGAGAGGGAGAAGTTTGTGCTTTCTCTCCACACCATTCAAAAATGTATAGATTTTTTAATCATGTTTCCCCTTACTGGCCTTTCTCCCCTAAACTAAACAGCCCTGAATGTTTTAACAAATCTTCATATACAGCTGCACTAGCCTCTTGAACATTTTGCTTGCCCTTTTCTGCACCTTTTCAAGCTCTACTATTGTTTTTAAGGTGGGGTGACCAGAACTGTACAGAATATCCCATTTGTGGTCTCACTGCAGATTTGTGTAAGGGCAGTATGACAGTGGTAGTTTTATTGTTTACTCCTGTTGAGCTGCGGTGGCTCAAGTGGTTAAGACGCTGAACTGCAGGCTGTGGAAGGTCGGTAGTTCAGCAGTTCAAGACTCGAGTGTGCCGCATGACGGAGTGAGCTCCCGTCTCTAGTTCCAACTCCTGCCAACCTAGCAGTTTGAAAGCAAGAAATTGCAAGTAGATAAATAGGTACCACCTCAGTGGGAAGGGAACAGCATTCCGTGTGCCTTGGTGTTTAGTCATGCCGGCCACATGACCATGGAAACATCTTTGGTCAGTGCTGGCTCTTCGGCTTGGAAACGGAGATGAGCACCGCAACCCTAGAGTCAGATTTGACTGGCTTTCGAGCAAGGGAACCTTTACCTTTATCTTTTACCTGTTCTTGTTATGGCTAACATGGAATTTGCCTTTTGCACAGCATCCACACTCTGGGTCAACCTTTTTATTGAGTAATCCAGGACAACCCCAAGGTCTCATCCTTGGTCTGCAGCTGCCAGTTCAGATCTCATAATGTATAAGCAATGTTGGGACTATCTGCCCCAATATGTATCACTTTACACTTGCTCTCATTGTATTTCATTTGCCATTTTAATGTCTATTCCCCCAGTCTGGAGAGATCTTTTTGGAGTGTTTTGCAGTCCATTGTTGTCTTAACCAACCTAAATAATTTGGTGTCATACCTGGCCACCTCACTACTCACCCCTAATTTCAGATAACATACAAACAAGTTGGAAAGCACTGGTCCTAATTCAGATCTCTGAGGGACCCTGTTACTCACATTCCTCCATTGTGAGAACTGACCATTTATTTCTAACTCTCTGCTTCCTGCTTTTCAGCCCATTTCCAATCCATAAGATTGGAACCCCTTATCCCATGTCTTTGAAATTTGCTTAGGATCCTTTAGTGAGGAACTTTGTCAGAAACCTATTGGAAATCCAAACAGTGTCACTTTCAAAGAACACTGTCACTTTCAAAGAACTCTAAAATATTAGTGAGACAAGACTTAACCTTTGCAGAAGCCATGTTTTTTACTCAGCAGGGCTTGCCTTTCTATATGCTTGAAATTCAATATTTAATAATGCTTTCCATCAATTTACTTGGAACAGACATTAAGTAGGGGTGTGCACCAAGACAAAATTCATTATAATTTCAGATTCAGATGGGGGGGGGATATTTACTGTATTTGCTTACTTTCAAAGAACTCTAAAATATAACTGTAGGATTGGAGTGCAGGATTCAAATCTATGTGGTTCTGGAGTTTGTGACCATTATTTTCAATGGTAAACGTATATGAGGGTCTGTGGCAGCTGTTCATAAATATAATGGCAGTACAACAAGGGTGAATAGGACCCAGCAATTCAGATCAAACATGCAAAAAACACATTGCTGAACAAGTTCACAGTATAATGAATACACAATGAAGATACTGCATTATCCAGAAGGGAATTTTTGATTGTGAGAGCTTGAAGTAGCCACCTTTGAAACTATGCACATATTGTTGAAAGCCATGTACTGAAGACAAACAACTACAAACTAATGTTTGATAAAGACGCTAAGTCGAAACGGACAGTCAAGCCTGGGAAAGTTCGTCCTGCTTGTGCTGAGACTTTGGTCTCTTGATGCTATTCAGCTGTTGAAACAAAACAACAATTAAAGCAGTATCTTCATTGTTTATTCATTATACTGTGAACTTGTTCAGCAATGTGTTTTTTGCATAAATATAATGGCACCAAATTTGCTCAGGACACCATCCTCCCTATAATCTAAACATTACACAATTTTCAAGCAGATTGAACAAAGAGGTTTGATTTTACAGACCCCAAAGTAGGTAACTCTATGCACAGCTGCAGTTCTCTCTACTGATTCCTAAAATGGCAGTCAAGCAGCAGCCTAGCAGGTGGGATTTGGCTGGTCATGACATAAAAAAGCATGTCTGTATTTTCCTGCTCTTACAATGACTGACTTAAAATAAAAAATTATTACCTTTCCACTCAAAACTCGGTATCTGCCATCCTTCCCTGTCGTGGTCTGTTTCCTTTCACAAAGGGCGATTTCTCACGAGGCACTTGCGCCTGGTTTGCGCTGCAGTTTCCTGCTCCGATTTTTTTTTTCCAATTTCACAATAAAAGGAATTCAAGCCTGTCTCCCCCGCTCGTGCTGCGGGTCTTTCATTTCACATTGAAGCCTTGGGGAGTGGCTTCCTGCAATGCTCCTCCTCCCACCCTCGCGGAGCATTAGGCACGCTAGAGAGATGGAAGATAGGTGGATTTTCCGGGTGCGATCTCACCGCCGCATCTGGGAAGCAAAGAGCTCCCGTGGCTCACCCGAGGCTTCACTCCGAAGATGCGGGGTAAAAAACTAGTACCTCCGAGGTACTAGTTTCCGGAAACCGTGGGGCATGGGCTGGCATCTGTTCGCATTTCCGGTGGTAGTTCCGGTGCCCGCCCATGTCCCCTCGCAAAAAGGTTCCCCCCCCAAGTCTCCACAGATGCGCACAAGCACCCAACGGAGCATGCACATACTTTAGTTTAATAAAACCCACAACCCCGTTTGCCCTGTAGCCCTGCTTCTTTGCAGCACCGCAGGATTGTCCTGTGATCAGCACCTCCCCCCTAACCACGGGACCTCCACGAGACGTCTGCTTGCGCAACCGCGTGTTATTTTGCCCCGGGGCAAACAGCCACGCTCCCCCCCTGCATTTTCCTGCCCTTGTGAACGGGGCCTTGGCTTTCTTTTCCAATCCCCACACCTTTTCATTGTTTTGGCATTATTTCCTATGGAAGGCTTGGGGGGGAGGGGTGTCTGCAGTTAACAATTTTTCAGCCAAAATGACATCAAAATCGCAGTAGAGTGAGTATTGCCTGTCCTGTAAAGCACTTCCAAGTTTCAATCAAATTGGGCCAAGGGGACGCATTCTACAAGCTCCCCAAATAAGGTGCCCTCAGCTGTCCACTTTTCCAGCCATGTGACTTGCAAAGCGCGAAAGGACTCCTCTCTCACAAAGGAGGGAGGAAAGAGAACTGCAGCTCTCTGTAGCTTGTCTCAAAAGGTGATTGGCTGGAGGCACTCTGTAGTCCTCCCTTGCAATTATAAGATTGGAAAGCAGAAATGCCATTATTCAGGAAATCAGTAAAATCAAACAAAAACATAAGCACATGGTGTAGTGTAGATAGCTAGCAGCACCCAAAAATGAAAAACAACACATTGTTAGAGGAGCAGTGTTTTTGTGACCTAAGAATCTTGGATTTGTGTTATCATTTCAGAAAATCATATCAGTGGCCTGAACCAGCAATTGGGTGTATCTTCAAGAATTTTGTCATGCACACCACTAATGTTAACTGGCATGTAACTTCTTGGATCCCCTTTGATACTTTTTAAAAATGGATGTTACATTGCTCAATCTCCAGTCTTCTAGAACAGAGGATAATCTTGGGGATGTAGCTAATTTTGTATTTAATGATAGTTGATAAAATGTTAAAAAGAGGATCCATCCTAAACTTTGCAAATGAAATTCCTATTATCCATACTATGGACCTTGAGCTTGTTTGGAGGTTCTAGCAGGGGAGCGCAGCTATCATATGTCCTTAACTAAAGAACAGTACATGCCTTCTATTTGGGATGGTCATCCTCTTTGACAGAGCATGTAGCCTTGGGAGGGATGCACATGGAGTGGTGAGGGAGGTAGGGGACACCTGCCTAGCCAGCCAGATCAGCCATCAACCCTGGTGATCAATAGGCTGACAGATGTCGCAGCCAGATCACCCTCACACCCATATTGTTTCCTTTTGATTTCCAAGACTTAAAATCTTAACATATTGCTTTGTATAAAATTATGATGTCCAAATACAAATGGCATTTGAAAAGATTATATGTATATCTAATTATTTTTCCATCTACGAAAACAAATGACATTGACACAATTTAAAGTAAGAAGGAAAGGGTCCTCCAATGAACATTCATAAATCCTATTTCCTAGTTCCCTTCCCTCTTACTGTCCTTGTTTCATGTGTATTTATACCTTTTAAAAAGTTTTGTTTGTTACTAAATTTGCTATTTTTCAGCTTTTAACCCTGCATCTCAAAGCCACGGCATTGATTTGTCTAAGCTGGGGTAGATACATCTTGTCTACTTAGTATTTTTGTACCTTACCCTTCCTTAAATTAGCTCAGGGCAGAATACATGGTTCTTCTACCCCTATTTTATCCTTACAATAACCTAGTGAGGTAAGTCAGGCAGAGAGCAAGAGAGAGAATGGCAGAAACAAAGTCAACCAGGAAACATAATGATTGTGAGGGGATTTGTTACCAGTTCTTCAGGGTCATAATGTGATACTCTTAACTACTCAGCCATGCTTAGCTCTAACTCATACACCTGTACAGGTATACCCATGAACATTAGAGAACCATGCAGATCACCCCTGGTATTTCATGTTTATTTATTTATTTTATTCCCCACCCTGTCCCCCCAAATGGGCATAAAACCATGAAACAATAAAATAATAGATGGCAGCAATAGATGATGACAAAAACCCGTGCCTCATGTCAGGCAGGGATAGTTACCCAAGAAACTCCAGTGCCCGAGTAGTATCCAGAACAGTAAGGGCATCAGGAAAGGGGCCATGGACAGGTTTTATAACTCCTTTTTAGATGCTGGCTTGTATCCTGCTCTGCCAAGGCAACTGTATCAGAGAACCTGGCAGAAAGACTATGGATTGGATCTAGCCACCTTTTAGAGAGCCAGTGTGGTGGTAATGGTTAAGAGTGTTAGACTAGTATCTGGGAAACTCAGGTTTAAATTCCCACTCTGGCATGGAAGCTTGCAGGGTGATCTTGGGCCACTCATACACTGTCAACCTAATCTACCTCACAGGGTTGCTGTGAGGATAAAATGGAAGAGAGGAGAATGATGTAAGCCACTTTGGGTCTCCATTGGGGAGAAAGGTGAGATGTAAATGAAGAAAATTAAATAAACAAATAGCTACTTTGTCCACTCAGTCTTACTTAAATTCCTTCTTACTATATCCCCGTTACTCTTGGCTTTTGACCGTGCAGGTTCTATGATCCTCAGACCTGTTCTTTTTTGATGGTCAAAGGAAATTCCTCCCTTTCTTTATTGCTAGCAGAAAGGTGGTGGGATTGAAGTTTCTGGATTAGGCCTAGCTGTCTGAAACATATCACCAGTGTTTCTACTGTTCTACAGGATTCCAGCATGTCTAAGACCTGGATTTGATTTACAAACACTTAAACAGCTTAAGAACAAGCCCTCTGTTCTCATATGAACTTGCCTGACCTTTAAGATAAGTCATGTCTAATGTTCAGTGATCAAGTTGTAAACCAGAAACTTCCCACATGTGAATCTCATTCCTATCATGAATTCACTCCGTGGCTAGTATATACATCATGATTCTAGGACCATCCAAATATGGCCGTAGGAGGTAAGATGATGAGGCAGGGAGGACAGGCATAGGAGTTGCTGCAGCCCTTTGCCAAGGTAGAAAAAGAAGAGTTGGTTTTCATACCCTCCTTTTCGGTACTCTAAAGAGTCTCAAAGTGACTTACAATCCACCACCTAGATCTGCTTAAGTACAATAGAGCCAGGATGGAGTGCAGCAGTCTGGCTCCAGAGACTCCCCTCCTTGCCCAGGGTGGACTGCAACAAAGAATGCCCCCCAATGAGTCCAAGCCAGGAGAAACTCCTGATTGGCTGCACATCATTACCACATCTTTCTGACATAGGTGTATATCATTTCTAAAACAAGTCAAGCATGTAAGCCATGCCAACACAAGCTGGAAATTAGATCAAGTGTTTCTAATGGAACCAGTGAAAGAGGGACACGTTGCACTAGAAAAGAATATGAGAAGATTTTATGCAGCCATGAGGTTCTCTGTCTGCATCTCTGTAAGTGGAAGCAAGAACATAGAAACAGGTGAAGTGTCTTCATGCTTCTCTGTTACCTTAAAGAACTGTGAATGTATTCTTTCATTTCATTCAGCCTGGGACCACCTCTGTTTCTCCTCCGAAGAAGATTAATTTAGTTCTTTAAGATGTGAAAATATTGTCAGATTGGTGTCTGGAACAAAGTTCTGGAAAAATGGTTTTGTGAACAAAAGGGAATTACAATATTATTAATGCATGCTCTTTGAACCAAAGAAAGTGACAGAAATATTAATAAATATGATAATATTATACCATATAATGAGCGTAAGTGTGGTATACTTGTTAGTGTGTCAGATTTGAAGACACATGTTCAAATTACTGTCAGACATTTAGCTCTCTGAGTGACTCTGGGCCAATCATTCTCACTCAAATATTCTCATGTGAAGATCTGGATGAAAAAATATTTATTAAATTATTGATAGGCTTTTCTTTCTCTTGATTAAGGCAGGGTCCAATTAAAAGAATGATCTTTAATAACCTTTTAATAAATTTAACAGAATGAGATTAACTGGACAATCACATTTTTGAAAAATATATTATTGGTTGTAATAAAGCTGTACTCTTTAGAATTCTCTGGCTCCCTTCTTTTAGTTTCTGTAAGTTAGCTTTGAGCTGCATTCCAATTCTCCTGAATTATGGTTTTAACAAGAAGAAATTTGGAAGTGTTCCTGTTTGGGTATATTAAATAATGACTGGTATACTGTGTAGAGAATATAGTCAGCCATTTAAAATTGAGTAGCGGTTTTGATAGAGAGCTACTGGACATCTTTTGATATGAAAATTTCACCTTCTGATTGGATTGAAATCTCTATGCATTGGCACATGCAAAGAGGTTTTTTTAAGTATTTCTCTATCAATATTCCTTTTCCTTCAAGGACCTCAGGGTGGCATATATGGTTCTTCCCCTTCAACTTGTCTTTGTGAGATAGACAGTGAAACTATGCAGTCTGACATGCTAAACAATAGACCACAATGACTCTTTTATTACCGTAATGTTGTTTCAACATGTTGGTGACTAACTGTGATAAAGTGAACTTGAAGCACAGATGGTGATGATGTCTAAATATAAAGATGACTGTATCCTTATTGGTGAGGAAAAAATCTTATATATCTAAGAGAAAGTGATGCCACTGAATCCTGTGAGAATATTACTGGAATACCTAAATAGCTTGGTAACAAAAACTTGACACTGGACTAGGTTGAGATTTATTGATATATTGTGTAAAGAATATAGTTAAATGTTTAAAATTGAATCGGGTTTTTGGCAGGAAGCTATCAGGGGACATCTGTTGATATGAAAAACTGGATCTAAGCAGCTTCTTCACTGGCGCAAAACAGAGGCTGAGGTCCCTTTTAACCCTTCAAAAGGCTACAGTGGGGATCATGGGAACTCCATGGACAAAAGCCATGTGGGATGAGGGCATTAGGCAAGATTGATTGAAACAGCTGGCTGGATTTAGCCCATTGAATTAATTTTTATTTGTTATCAGCGGCTCAGATTTCATTAGCTTCATACTGGGAACAATGAAAACCCACTCCAATAAGAGAGTGGGAAAATAAATATTGATTTATCATTAGTTATTTGACATTCAATAAGAGATACTGGGGGGAAATCTATTATTGCAATTTATCTCACTTTGTGTTACTTCTTTCATAGCCTGCAGTTTCTTTTCTCTTAGTGACATTTACATAGAAGACTTCTTTGCACCATGAAGCCATTTTATCCTTTCTTCTTCAGTCTCTTGGTAGCACTCCTGATTGTTCCAGGTAGGCTTCATTAATGTAAAATTTAAAAGAATGTTTTTGAGGAATATATTTCCTACCAAATGAACAAAGATTATTTCAAAGGAATTGTCCAGGGAAGATTATATCTTTTAATGAGAAGACCCATAATACCATGTCATCATGCAAAAAAAGCCAGAAAGCCACTCAAAAAATGACGTATTATCTTGAAATTCAAGGTGTGTTATTCAAAAACAAATTGCATCTTGAATTGGGGATATGGAGCTGTGGTGGCTCAAGTGGTTAGGACGCTGAACTGCAGGATGTGGAAGGTCAGTAGTTCAGTAGTTCGAGACTCGGGTGCCGCAAGATGGGGTGAGCTCCCATCTCTAGTTCCAGCTCCTGCCAACCTAGCAGTTCGAAAGCAAGAAATTGCAAGTAGATAAATAGGTACCACTTTGGTGGGAAGGTAACAGCATTCCGTGCACCTTGGTGTTTAGTCATGCCGGCCACATGACCACGGAAACGTCTTCGGACAGCGCTGGCTCTTCAGCTTTGAAACGGAGATGAGCACCGCAACCCTAGAGTCGGATTCGACTGGCTTTCGAGCAAGGGAACCTTTACCTTTACCTTTATTCAAAAACAAATTGCATCTTGAATTGAGGATATCATAGTACAGATAGTGGGTATTATCCAGGCAAATTTAAAATATTCTCTGAAGGAATTTATTTACAACATGATCTGCTCAAGTTTATATAGCATATGAATAGGTGCAGTAGAAACATGTTTGTAATGGGTTGGTATTTTTAGAGTTTTTAATATAGACGGGAGGGTGTTGTTTAGTAACAAATAGTGCAATACAGACAATCTAGATGGCTAGCATATTAGGTACCATACCAGCAACTGATATGGGGTGCCCACTATCCAAGTATCTCCCTGATATGAGATGGGCCAAGCCCATACACTGCAACCAGAGCTGCTGTTTTTTCCTCATCTCACGTGGACTCTGGGTCCAGTGCTGCTCTCATTATAAAGTTCTCATTGTACCGCAACCAAGCTGACCCTGTGTACTCATTGTGTGCCCTGTGACTTATATCTAGGCATCTGATCAGAGCCAGAGCCTAATGAAGGGGCACCTGCTCAACAGCTTCCGTACAGATATTATACCCACTCAGCCAACTGTCCCATGTCCTCTCAGCTGGATACTTCCAAATGCACTCCTGCTCCCTCAACCTTTCTTTGGTCACTTTGGGCCCCCTGAACAACATGGAGAATGTGTCTCTCCCCTCACCATATTTGTAATTTGGTGGCTGCCAGAGGTGGTCCCAGTGGTAAGGATTGCTCTACATATGGGTAATGCTTCAAGGGTATTTGTTGCTGACCCTGTTTAGCTAACAAGCTAACAAGTGACAGAGATAGGATCCCAGCCCCGACACATGGTTCACAGTCAGACACTCCAACTACACCACCTCAATCCAGTGACAGAGAGGATCTGACCCAAGTCACACAGTCCAACACACTTCATTACGTATCTATGCATATCATATAGCTATACATTGATTTACCCTCTATTGATTAGCTTATTAGCTATGAATTATATTTATGACCTAAGAGCAACAGTCCAGAAGCACTTTAAAGACTAACAAAATTGTAGTAGAATATTATTCGAGAATGTTAATTTTATTTTCTTGTTGTAAAAAAGCTTGTAATTAATTTGTAAGATTTTGAAATTAATAAAAATTTAATTTTAAAAAAAGAATAACAAAATTTGTGGTAGGGTATGAGCTTCTGTGAGTCACTGCTCACTTCTTCAGATGCAGCTAGAATGAGAATCCGTCCATCCGTCCGTCTTGGAGAGTCGATAGCATTAGCCACTATTGTCATTCAGCATCTGAAATCACCCCACTCTCTCAGCAGCAATGGAATGATGAAAGTAAGAGGGTGCAGCTGGGTAAAGCAGCATGCTGCCCCCTCCTAATTGGCTGACCAGATTTCTGTCAATCAATTGTGTCTCATGCCTCATTTGAAATTAATGGGGTAAGAGCAAATTGATCCACAGCATGATCTGCTGTGAATGCCTCTTCCTTTAAACCCAGGTTGACCAGTTTGTTTGTTTTGCACAGGATCTACAAATCTTATTACTGGTTCTATAGCTTGCATAGAGGCTGGTGGCAAATGTGAGCCACAGGACATATGTGATTTTTCCATTACAATTGGCACCTGTGGTAAAGTGCCTTGCTGTAAAGGGTAAGTTAATGAAATTTATGGGATATACCCCTCCCCCCAAGTTGTTCCACAGATGTTTGAAATCCAATTTAAACTAATCATTATTAGTTTTATCTTTTTTTCAATCATTATTAGTTTTATCAATCATTACTAGTTTCCACCAACATTTCACCCAAAACAGAATGGAGACTTGAAGAAGGAGATCATCAACAGAGACAATTGTTGCATTTTGGAGGAAACCTGAAGATATTCCATTTATTTACTCTTATTTATACCCTGTGCTTTTCCCTGATGGGGACCAAAAGTGGCTTACAGTGTTCTCCTCCATTGTATCCTAACAACAACCTGGAATGTAGGTTAGGCTGTAAGGTAGGTTACGGGTGGCCCAAGGTCACCCAGAAAGTTTCCGTGGCAGAGTGGGGATTTGAACCTGGATCTCCAAACTTCTGCTCTGACACTCTAACCACTGCACCATGCTCACTTTCAATACTAATACCAGAAAAAGTTCTGCAGTGGTCCCATCCTTCTCTGTGTTGTCGTCGAGAATAGAACAGTTCACACAAACACACAACCAATCCTTCCAAAGCACAATGAGAAATGCCGTGTGCGGAAAGAATAGCTGGGATTATCCTGCTTTGATTAGATGACATCCTCTCTGACATACTTTTCTGATTTTTCCCCTCTTCCCTTTTTTACCTGTTCTGCTTCCTGCTGTCTAAGGAAATGAAACCAGAGAGTAAGGCATCAGAAAAAAACGCCAGGGTTGCAGTCACACACGCGAGATAATGTGGGTGGGAAGCAAGGCTATGTGCTTCGTAGGAATTTGACCTGCAGTTGCGTGATCACACAGTCCCTGGGAGCTGCAGGGGCAGCCTGCCACTGCGTGATCAGACGCAACCACGGGTGAATCAGGGGTGTTTGTTTTGCCGCGTATTTCCGGTGTGCTTCAATGGGGGATTGATGATTTGCATCTCCGCACTGAGTGCTCCCTATGCAGTGTGCAATGATGCATATACTGAAATGGGGGGAAAAACTACAGCATGGAGTCAGGATGGTCTGATCACTGGCGCGATCACACAGGGGGAAGTCTGTTCCTGGCCCGTAGCAAACTCATTTGCTACTGGACTTTCCCTAGTGTTTTTTTTACTCTGCTTCTGTGGTGGAGCAAAACGGGTTGGTGACGGGTGCAGGACGCTTCTGATCGTGTCCTTAAAATCCGCCCGGCATTCATGTCTATGGTGCGGCTAATTCTGCGTGTGATCGCACCCCATGTCAGGTTTCCAGCCATTCACAAAAATCATAAATAATCCTGTTCAGATGTGAACATTCACTGTTATTTATGAATGGGCATGGTTTGGGACGGAGATTTTTAGTAAAGTTCTAACTGTACTCCCTTAGTTTTTAGGAAGGAGTTACTGCAGCGCAGCAGAGTGCAGCAGAAAGAGGCTACTATAGACTTTTCCATTCTGTCCTGTGCCTTTCCTTAGTAACAACATGTAACTTTGTGTTACTGGACTCCTGTCTAGCTGTTCTACTGCAGACCCTCTGAAGCTATTATTTTTTTGTGACAAATCTAATCATTTGCCCGATATTACCACTGAAAGAGAAACTACAATGGCAACCTCTTTTTGGCTGCCCCTCAGACATTTACTGTGCCCTCTCATTTCTATTTCTGTGTTACAGCAACAAATGGGATTGAAAAGGAAAAGACCATTGTGCCGAGCTGTGGCTCTGGACAGCTTTGAATCTGAGAGATACGGCAGAAACAAGAATGAGACCCCCCACTGAATCACTGCACCGACTGCACCATGTTGCTAATATTAAACTTCCATCATGGTAGCGGCTCCTGCTTCCAAAGATGAAATCAAACTAAGAAACTGAAATGGTTCATACCATTTCATTTTCCTGACCTCTTTCCTTTTTTGTTGTTTGAACTTGAATGTGTAGAAGAATATTCTTGGGATGATTATTGTTCCCTCCCTGAAATCTCAACTCATCCAGTTGCTTTTAAATTACATTAATATTGTGAAACCTCATATCCTGAATAAATAGTTCTCTTGCATATAAATAAACATGATCCTTCCTCACTTCTCACATCCAGTGTTCCCCCTAAGCTGAGTTAGTTTGAGCTAGCTCATAGGTTTTTAAGCCTCCAACTCACATATTTTTGTCTTAGCTCAGGAAGGATGGCTCCAGAGGAAACTAATTTATGCAGTAGCCCAATCTCTCACTCACAACTTTAATGCCAGTAGCTCACAAAGCAGAATTTTTGCTCACAAGACTCCACAGCTTAGAGGGAGCATTGCTCACATCTTATCAGATTTTGTCCTAACCAAGTGTGTGATTATTGCTGGCTTGCTGCCTCTATCCCCCCCCCTCCCCGGAGCCTTTCTCCATCCACCTGTCATAGACTTTAGCTCCTGCCTCTATGCTCATATGGTCTACAAAAAAGGTGAACTTCCTATTGCTGTGGGAGGGGAACTTTAGCCTTTTAATCTATCCCTGAAAGGGATTAAGGTGCAGGTTCATGGCTCTAGGATACTGCTAAATACAGGTCCCCAGAAAAAAGGTACAGACCTCTTGTTATATAGTGTGTTTAAGCAGTTTTGGCTGGTGAACCAGCTGAGGCCAGTTCCTCAAAAGGCATAATTTGTCTAAAGTTATCCATGCTCTAATTACATCCATGTTGGGCTACTGCTGTGTTCCGTGGGCCTCCCGATGAATCAGAATCACTATTGTATGTGGCCATAGGCAGGGTCATTTCATAGAAAAAGAGGTGCAGGAGCTCATTAGCATAACTCAGTAGCATAACTTATTTGCATATGCCATACCCCCTCACATCACCGGAAGTGTGTCAGAAGGCAACCCCCACTGCTCAGGCTCCACTGGACTGTTTTGGATTGCTAGCTATGGGGTGTGTGCGCACAGATCTGCCCTCACAGAGGAGGGAGAGCTTGTACCTGAATAAAACATGGTCTTAAAGCTGCCACTGGACTGTTTTGGATTGCTATCTATGGGGAAGGGGGAACACACAGATCTGTGCAAGAAGGATTATGCATGGGAAAGAGCAGGTAAAGAAAGAGGTACTTTTCTCCCTTTCTCACAATACAAGAACTCGAGGGCACTCCATGAAACTGCAGAGCGGTCGGGTTAGAACGGATAAAAGGAAGTACTTCTTCACCCAAAGAGTGATTAACACATGGAATTCACTGCCACAGGAAGTGGTGGCGGCTACAAGCATGGACGGCTTCAAAAGGGAATTAGATAAGCATATGGAGCAGAGGTCCATCAGTGGCTATTAGCCACAAGGTATAGCTAGGGGCTCTGGGGCAAGGGATGCTCTTCTGTCTTGGTGCTTGGGGGGGGGTCAACAGGGGGAGGGCTTCTAATGTCCTGGCCCCACTGCTGGACCTCCTGATGGCACTGGTATTTCTGGCCACTGTGTGATACAGTGTTGGACTGGATGGGCCTTTGGCCTGATCCAACATTGGCATCTCTTATGTTCTTATGTTCTAATGATCCTTTTTAATTATTTTAAACCATGGAGCAAATTTTGATTGGGAGATCAAAGTGCCGTGTATTAGAGCATCCTCTCTAAACACCCATTTGTTTTGTTCCCTGTATGTTGTAGCAAATCATCTGGAATAGTGTATCTAGTAATTATATAATTAAAAAATTCAGGGCGAGCTTTATCTTTGTCAATCGGTAGATGGTAACTAAGGCCCTGGTCACACGGAGCATTAGGAACGCTAGAGGGACGGAAGATAGGCGGATCTTCCGGGCGCGATCTCACCGCCACATCTGGGAAGCGTAGAGCTCCCGTGGCTCACCCGAGGCTTCCCGCTGAAGATGCGGGGTAAAAAACTAGTACCTCAGAGGTACTAGTTTCCGGAAACCACGGGGCAAGGGCGGGCATCTGATCACGTTTCCGGTGGCATCCGATGCCCGCCCATGTCCCGTCACGAAAAGGTTTCCCCCCCCAAGTCTCCACGGATGTGCACAAGCACCCAATGGAGCATGCAAATACTTGGGTTAAAAGAAAAAAAACCGCTGATCCGCTTCTTTGCCGCGCCGCAGGAGTGAGGTATGATCGGCACCTCTCCGGCACCTCCCCCCAACCATGGGAAGTCAGTGGGATGTTTGATCCCGCTGCCGCGCGGTAGTTCACTTCGGGGCAAACAGCCATGCCTCCCCCTCGCGATGTCTGGCCCGTGTGACCGGGGCCTATGTTTACTGAATGCATCTGGACTTTTTAGTTGGATTTCCCCTCCAGAATTTTAAAATCATCAAGTGGGCATGAACCCTCAGTGATGGAAGTCCCAGTTCAGCTTGTAACAGGGCAGCTGGTGTTCCTTTTGGAAGTGCCAGGATACATCTCATAAATAGGTTTTGAAGTGTCTCTAATCTCAGGAGTAAATGATCTTTCCATCCCCATATCTCAAGACTTCCCTATAAAGACCATTCAGAAGCTTCAGTTGATTCAAAATGTAGTGGAAGTGGCAAAAGTTGTGAAAATTCTTCACTTGTGCTGGTTTGTTTTCATGCCTATTTCAAGGTGGGTGTTATTATATATAAAATCCTATTTTGTGCGAGAGTGCTGCAAATATTGCCACACAGATGCTCAGCAATCAAACTTACCATGTATGAAGGTGTTGATCAAATGTGAGCCAATCCTTCAGCCTGTTTGGTTCATTCTGAAGAGCCACGAATGTCTGCCAAACAGCTTTGCATCAAGTTTGCACAAAACTGTGCATGAACAAAGATTATTCAAACCAATTGACAGGAATTACTGCCACTACTTAAATGAACAATTTAAGAATATGTATGCATGGAAGTCAATTGTGTTGTACTGAAATAAATTAATAAATTAATTTAAAAATTGTGTTGCATTGCATTGTTAGGGAGAAACACAGTGAAGCAACCTGTTGAATAATCATTACTGGGTTGATAAACAGTTGAATCAAACATTGAAAAATCAGCTTTGTGGTCATGACTGGACATTAGTCAAACTACTGAGTGTTCAGGCATCACTAATTTTGTTTGGGATAAGGGTAATTGAAGGATCATTTCCCACTAGCTAAGACCAACTTCAGTTTTTGCTCTGTATTTTTATTTATGCATTTAGTTACTTTATTAATAGTCCACATTTCTTGCCGAGACTCAAGTAAGATTTCACCATTAAAACAGTTCAACAAAAGCAGGATAATAATCAGAGGTCATTTCGGGGGGGATCGCGAGGGATCGCAGTTCCCCCAGGTGAGGTACCGGGGGGCGGGGCACATGACGAAGCCCTGCTCCCTGCTTCCGGCCACCCCACTTCCGGCCCTCATTCATCCAGGAGGAGGCAGGAGAAGAGGGAGGGTAAGTTGCTTCTTCCCTGCCTCTCCCCACCCTTGCCTGCCTGGGGCCAGGGAGGGCCTTCGCGGGCCTTCCTTGCACTCCCACCGGCCTTGCGGGTCCACCGCCAGGCCCCTCATGGGGCTCGGCAGTGGAGCTGCAAGGCCGTCGCCAGCGGCCGGGACCGTTGGGGGTGGGGTGTGTGGCCTTATGACACACTTCTGGTGATGTCAGGGGGTGTGGCCTTATGACCCACTTCCGGTGATGTCAGGGGCGTGGCATATGCTAATGAGTTATGCTAATGAGTTCCCCTAGCTCTTTTTCTACGAAACGACCCCTGATAATAATATAATAAACAGCAACAAAACAAATAACAAAATTAGAGAACAATGCACAACACAATATAATACAGACAATAAAACAGGATTAGAAGGTTGGAGAAAAATACAGTGAGACATTATTTATGCACAACATAGCCTTCCTTCCCCTTCCCCTTTCCCACCCACCAGCCAATCTATTCTTACCTGCCCCCTATTTTCATCTTTCCCTTCTAACCTCCCACAGGCAGTCTCTCCCCAGGAATAGTTTGGCCAAGTTGCACAGTGACAATTTTGATTCTGTTCCTCATTCATGGGAGTTCAAAGGAAGTGACTAGACTCCCCCCCTCGCCCAGCTGTTGGGAGAAGGATGGAATCTGCTTGTATTATATTAAAACATCAGTATTTATAATTGGTCGTTACAACAGAGTGAAGACACATTGAGTGACTGAGTCGAGCAATGTTGATCAAGTAAAAATGTTCAGTGACTAAAAAGAAAGGGGTTGATGTCTTTAAAAATGGATTGTTACTGTAATTGTATTTTATTAGCCAGTGTTATTTTAATGTTTAGATATATATTACTGGAAGCTTATTGTCAAATGTTTTATTGTAAACTGCTCCAAGCCCACGCAGGAGAGGATGTGGTATAAAAAATAAATAAATAACCAAGTAAATAAATAAAAAGGCTTGGAAATGTTCATTTGGGGTAGGGAAGGCAAACTTAATTTGCCACAATATCCAGTGACAGAGGAAGGGAAGTATCCTTTTAAGTTCCACTGTCTGCTAAGAAGAAATTAACATTTCTTGTTCTGGGTTGCCATACGGAGGGACATGAAAACATCAGAGCATATTGCCAGCCCAATCACAACTCTATGAAGTAACATATTTATCAAAAGCTAAACAGAATTTTGTAATAAGAACTAAGATTTTAAAGTAAGGAATATACACATTAATTATCAAAGCCAGTTTGGTGTAGTGGTTAAGAGTGGCAGACTTTAATCTGGAGAATCAGGTTTGATTCACCACTCCTCCACATAAAAAGCCAGCTGGGTGACGTTGGGTCAGTCTCAGTTCTTTCAGAGCTCTCTCAGCCCCACCTACCTTAGAGGGTGCTTGTTGTGGGAAGAGGAAAGAAAGGCAATTGTAAGCTGCGCTGAGACTTCTTCGGGTACTGAAGGGTGGGGTATAAAACCAACTCTTCTTCAAAGATTTTCACCTAATAGCTTAAGTAATAGAGAATTATTGAACTATCATAAAAATCTGTTTGAATTATGTTTAAATTTAAATCCTTTCTCACTCAGATTACAAGGCCATCCTTTTGGCATCCTCTATTAGTCACACTACAAGTGGTTTGTAGATTAAAACTTCAAAGCCATCTAGTTTAATTTTGGTTTTCGCCCAAGTTTCTTGCAAACAAATGATGTGGCAAGTATATGGGATTTTAAAAACAACACTTTTCACAAAGGTACACATTTTAATCCCTTAAAAAGACAGACTTTTAAAGTAGACTGCCAAAAAACAGAGGTTACTAAAAAGATTTAAACTAGCATAATGTGAACATATGAGAAGCAAGCAACCACATTCAGATTTTGAGGAGGGATTAAACAAGGCTGCATGGTTATTGATTAATCCCAAAAGGACAGACTAATTACAGAACATGCATTTCTAGTTCTATACCAATTGATTTTTCTGCTGATGCTGTTTTAATACTTTGGTGCTGCTTCCAAATATGATTTCTTAATTCTAAGGCCACTGGTTATTTTTCTTGTTTTTATCTCTTTGTTGCTTTATTATTTGAACAGATTACATAAACCACTTTATGTTCTTGAGGAGTGATGGGCTATCAATGTTTTAAACAAATAAATAATATATTCTTGCCTACATGTGATTAACTGATGTATCTACACATTCCTGTACATTGTTATGCCCACCGTGCCGCCCACCGTGCTGCCCGACCCAGTGGACCCTGATCCTTCAACATCCAAGAATGAGCTTCCTGCACCCCTGGAAGCACAAAACCTAAGTCTTGCAGAAGGGTTCACACCTGGAGCCGCTCCTGCAGAGCCGAGCACAAGCTCCACGCCCCCTGATTCCCCCCCACCTGTAGCTCATTTACGAGACCAAAGGAGATGGGACTTGACAACCTGGTGCAGGGAAGCACACATGCGTGGGAGACATCCTCTGAGTCCTGAGTATTGACTGGAGCCAGGACTCTGTAATTAGCCAGTAATTAGTGACAAGGGGAACGGACTTTTAAGGCAGCTCTCTTCACTATCCAATTCGTGCTGGCAACTGATCGCATGATTGAATCGCTGCACCTCGGACCTTGCATCCTGTTTCCTGACTCTCTGCTTGACTCCCTCAGCTATTGACTCTGGACTGTGTGACATCGTTCTTCTGGTTCCCTGACCCTGGAATGTGTAACCTGACTTTGGACAACGGCTTTCGGCTTTACACCTCTGACTGCAAATCTCCGGTAAACCTTAGACTGTGCAAGTGACCTGATATTTTGGACTGTGCTTTTGTTTCTCTGCCTCTCTGGTGCCCTGACCTCTTTCTGTGTTTTTGGATAGCCCACCCACCAGGGCAATCATGACATACATACTCTACTGAAATTTACTATGTTAGAATGGATAAAAGGAAGTACTTCTTCACCCAAAGAGTGATTAACACATGGAATTCACTGCCACAGGAGGTCGTGGTGGCTACAAGCATGGGCGGCTTCAAGAGGGAATTAGATAAACACAAGTGGAGACCCGCAAAAAACTTGCAGGATGGTTATCTCATTCATCACACCTTTGCTTCCTCTCCTCACCCCCTACCTCTCTCACACTATTTCTCCTCCATGCATGTGGCTTCCTCTCTCTTTCTGACCTGTCATCTTTCTCTTTGTTTTTCTGCCTCCCCACGTCATCACTCTTTCTCTCTCTTTCTGCCCCCACCCCATCATTCTTTCTTTCTGCTGCCATCACTCTCCCAGCCTCCTGCCTGCTTCCTCCCCCACTCCGCAGAGCAGCAGCAGCAGTGGTGGCAGTGCTCCTAGCCACCCACCTGCTTCCTCTCCCCTCACAGCAGCAGTGGCAGCGGTCTGGGAATCACAACGGATTTCCCAGCTACAGAGATCAATTCACCTTAGGGCTGCCAGCTCCAGGTTGGGAAATTCCTGGATATTTGGGGGTGGAGCCTTGGGACAGTGAGGCTTGGGGTGGCAAGCAGCCTCAGCAGGGTATGATGCCATAGACTCAACCCTCCAAAACAGCCATTTTATCCAGGGGAACTGATTTCTGTCGCCTGGACAACAGTTGTAATTCTGGGTGATCTCCAGTCCTCACCTGGAGGCTGGCAATGGTGGTTCTTGTGGAGGAAATGGCTGGAGAGTGGAGTCTATGACATTACTGTTAGTGTGGCATTGCCTGCCCACACCAGTAGGATACAAGTAGCTGTAAGTATCCAGTAAAGAAGATAGTCCAGGCAGCTCTGTGTTAAACTATTTACAGGTTTATTTACACAAGCTCCACAATTGTTAGTAGCATGAACAAAGTGCTCTGCACACA
>NW_015173188.1:355342-371415 GCF_001447785.1 Gekko japonicus | reverse complement strand
CAAGGCTCCCATCCTCTCTCAAAGGTCAAAAGAGGTCAGGAAAGGGCCCTTCCCCCACCCTTTTACTGACAGAGCCAGTTAGAAGCCTCCTCCCCCCTGCCCTGAACATTCTAATCTCTCACCGTTGATGCCTAGAGTTAGATCCCTGCAGAGGCCATTTCAAAAGGTATTGGGGGGGGGTTCAGCCCTCCCTGAAGGGATTTTTTTTTACTTCTTGGATTTTTATGCAAACACAGGAAGTCTACTGACTATGTAGGAAAAGCTATTGGGGAGAGTGAGCCATCTGTTGGCAGAAATAAGTATCTGCACGCACCCCCCGGTGGGAATTAGGTATATAGATATGGAGCTGCGGTGGCTCAAGTGGTTAAGATGCTGAACTGCAGGCTGTGGATGGTCAGTAGTTCAGCAGTTCGGGACTCGAGTGTGCCGCATGACGGAGTGAGCTCCCGTCTCTGGTTCCAGCTCCTGCCGAACTAGCAGTTCGAAAGCAAGAAATTGCAAGTATATAAATAGGTACCACTTCAGTGGGAAGTAACAGTGTTCCGTGCACCTTGGTGTTTAGTCATGCCGGGCACATGACCACGGAAATGTCTTCGGACAGTGCTGGCTCTTCGGCTTTGAAACGGAGATGAGCACTGCAACCATAGAGTCGGATTTTACTGGCTTTCGAGCAAGGGAACCTTTACCTTTTTATAGATAGTAACTCTCAGTCTGGGGCAAGGGATGCTCTGTATTCTTGGTGCTTGGGGGGGCAACAGTGGGAAGGCTTCTAGTGTCCTGACCCCACTGCTGGACCTCCTGATGGCACCTGGTATTTTTGGCCACTGTGTGACAGAGTGTTGGACTGGATGGGCCATTGGCCTGGTCCAACATTAGCTTCTCTTATGTTCTTATGTGTAACTGAAATGAATGCCTACCTTACCCCCCCCCCCATCCCCGAGATATGAATATACACTTTTTGGTTTTCTTTTGATTTTTCATGCGCTTGTTGTGACACTTTTGTTCCACTTCCCTTTTGTTGCTGGTGTTCCTGGTCTTTTTGTTCCTTTAATAGTATTTTTATAATACTTCAACACAATTTTATGCCATGTCTACCGCATGTGCCTTGATAGCCCAGGCTAGCCCGATCTCATCAGATCTCAGAAGCTAAGCAAGGTTGGCCCTGGCTAGTATTTGGATGGGAGGCTAGCAAAGGAGGGTTATGATGTGGAGCCAGGCAATGGCAAATCACTTCTGAACGTCTCTTGCCTTGGAACCCCTATAAGTTCACCATAAGTAAGCTGTGACTTGATGGCACTTTCCACCACTACCACATGTATATGTTATTTGGCATGTGCTTTTTAATGTGTTCATTAATGATTTTGAGTTGGGAGTAAGCAGTGAAGTGGCGAAGTTTGCAGATGACACTAAGTTGCTGTTCTTGTTCTTGTTATTTATTAAATTTATGGATCGCCCAATCCCTAAATATACAAGGCTCTGGGCAATTTACAACAGGTTAAAAACAGTACAAAATTTCAGATTAAAATCAACAAATCAACTATCCTTAATTTAATAGTCTCCAGATGGCATCCTTAATTTTAATCAAAAACCTCCTCTGGTCTGCTCTTCTATCTCGTGGGCAGGTTAAGGAGGAGGCTGAAGCAGACAGTATGGAAGAAAAGAGGGTGCCAGCTATGATGGAAAACCATTGCTGTCCTCATCCGAAAGCCTGGCAGAACATCTCTGCCTTCCAGGCCCTGTGGAATTGCATTAAGTCTCATAGGGCCCTGGTAGAATTCGGCAAAGAGTTGTTCAGGGCAGTGACAGTCAGGGAGGACTGTGAGGTGCTCCAGAAGGTGAGTGGGCATCAGCGTGGCAAATGAGGTTTAACATGGGCATGAAGTCATGCATATTGGAGCCAAAAATTCTAACTACAAAAATATGTTGAAGGGGTCTGAACTGGCGGTAACAGAGCGATCTTGGAGTTGTGGTAGATAACTCATTGAAGATGTCTACTCAGTGTGTGACTGCAATAAAAAGGGCAAATGCTATGCTGGGGAATATTAGGAAGGGAATTGAAAATGAATCTATGGTGAAGCCTCATTTAGAATACTGTGTACAGTTCTGGGCACTGCACCTCAAAATATATTATAGCATTGGAAAATGTACAGAAAACTAAAATGGGTAAGGGAATGGAACACTTTCCCTTAGAAGAAAGGTTAAAGAGGTTATGGCCACTGTGTAACACAGTGTTGGAGTGAATAGGCCATTGGCCTAATGCAACATGACTTCTCTTATGTTGTTTTGTTCTTAAGTATGTGCAAATAATGCTAAAATAACATTCAAAGGGCATTAATTTAACCAGAATAAAATGAGGTTGAGGAAACAAAAAGAAAACATTGGCGAACATTCATCATGACAATAAAACAGGTGAAAACGTTGAGAATTTTAAAGAAAAAAATCATTATTTTCTCAATTATTATGCTTCACCAGCCCTGTTGATAATACAGAGATGCCTTAATACAAGGATGGGAGGTTTCTCAAAAAACTGGGGACACTAAAACCCCCCACCCATCTACCCTTGCTGGTCTCACCACAATTGCCTTTGTCTACAATCGCCCCAAACTTTTATTGTCTACTCCACCTCAGTATCACCAATAGATGCCCCCCCCCGTCAGCTACGATAGCTCAGTAGAGTCGCCCCACTCAAAAACAGTAGGTCTCTGATGAGGGAGCTCTTGAATATTGCTTTTTGGAAGCCCCATTATAAGACACAGGGTATTGAATCTTCTGTCCAGCATCCCTTACTCCTTGCCTTTAAATGCACAGAGATCAAGGTAGGAAAAAGCAAGAATCCAGGAGCACCTTACAGACTAACAAAATTTGTGGCAGGGTATGAGCTTTTGTGAATCACTGCTCAGTTCTTCAGATACAGCTAGAATGAAGAAGTGAGCAGTGACTCACAAAAGCTCATACCCTGCCACAAATATTGTTCGTCTGTAAAGTGCTAGTGGACGCTTGCTCTTTTCTACTGCTACAGACAAAGAAAGGTCGAATCTGCATTTGCATTTTTAAATCAGTTTCGTGCTGCTGTGACACTGTCTTTCTCTATGATTGTTTGAATGTTGTTTGGAGAAGATTCTTTTAAAGCAGTGCAGAGGTGCAATGACAGTGGAGCCGCCCTGAAAGGACGATAAACATATGTGGACGTGCAAAAGTATGCTAGCACTGTTGAGATCAAGATGGTTACAAAGAAAGAAGACAGAACATTCAGTGTCTGGAACTGAATGCATTGCCTGAAGAATTGACTTTAAAAATAATTTATTCTGTTCTTGATGTAGGCAGAAAGATAGTTAAAGTGTGCATCTGAACAAACTGAATCCAGATTAATAGAGAGAAAAAGGAAGTGCATACTAGTTTGTTCAATAGAGTGTGGAAACATAATGTACTCAGTTCCTATTTGGACATAATAGTACTAGAATTATGAGCGAGATTATTTTGTGTAATGAAGGATGGAAAGTTGGCTCAATATTCATAACTAGACTAGTGAATATTATGTAAAAGATTTGGCAGATATTATATAAGAGGAGAGACTGTAGAACAGAGAATGACAGATTCTTCCAGTGCCTTTGGTAAGTAGTTGTAACCTCATTGTTATCTTTTGTGTATTTGATGTTTTGGCACTGAAAAACAAAAAGCTTTCAATAACATCATCAAAATGTGGTGTATTTGTAGTGTCTTAGTGGCTGTTAAAACAGTATTAGAGAAGTTGTTTCAGATTTTAGGAGGAAAAGCTAATACGGATCAAAGGCCTGCCTAGGAAAGCCACTATCCAAATCATATAGTTATTTATTTTCTTAAATTTATACACCATCTTTCTACTTAATGGGGACCCAAAAGAGCCGACATTGTTCTCCTCTCTTCCATTTTATCCTCACAGCAGCCAAGTGAGGTAGGTGAGGTTGAGCGAGAATGACTGACCCAAGGTCACCCAGTGAGCTTCCATGGCAAAACATGGATTTGAACATGGGTCTCCTTCATAATAGTCCAGCACTCTAACCACCATACTACACTAGCTCATATAAACTCCAATTTATCCATAGTTATTTTAAAGAGATGTTTGACAGTGACTCCAGTATAAGGTAAAATAGGGTGATTGTATTAAGAATAATCGTTTACAATATGAGTCATATCTTCATCATTAATTGCCCTGGCCTTGGTTCCTTTTAAACTCCATGGGGGGAAGGAAAGAATACATTTGGTGCAATAGATATGATGGGATCAATCACCCCTGATGTAGGTATGTAGCAGAATGGTTTGTCTTCGGAAGAGGCTGCATGCTCTATGTCTGCATGAGCCACTGCTCTGGGCTTGTTGTCACTATGGCCCTGAATCACTTCTAGATTCCATATGCATTATGACTTCTACCTGCAGCAACTCATGTTTTACAGAGGCTTCATAACACTACATGCCTCACAGTAACCTGATTTAGAGACAAACAACCATATAAATGTAAAAGAAGAGTCAGAATGAAGAATACTTGCAGCTAGGCAGGCACACAGACCTCAGCTAGCCACAGCACACAAATCTTATTAGGTGAAGACTTAGGTAAGACCTGACCTTGGGAGGGGCTGTAGCTAGGGATGCCGGCCTTCAGGTGGGACCTGGGGATCTCCCAGAATTACAGTTCATCTCCAGACTACAGAGATCAGTTCTCCTGGAGAAAATGGATGCTTTGGAGGGTCCCTGTCCTTTCCAGGATCCCCCCAACTTCCACAAGTTCCCCATCCTGGAGCTGAGAACCCTACCCCCAACCCCCCACTGACAGCCTGGAGGGACCTGGCAGCCCTAGCTGTAGCTCAGCAGAGATGTTTTGTGTGGGCATGGCTTCCAATTCTCTTCTTTTTTCTTATTTTTTAGTAAAAAGAAAAGAGTACCAAACTATCTTTTGCCATGAAGTACTACTACCTTCAGTTTGTACTAGTTTGGGGACTCCTCCTAGGAACATCTTTGGGTAAGCTGCATTTAAACGTGGTGGAGAATTTAAATATTTTTCTATGAAATACTAAACAGCTTACTTCCTGACCATGGGGAACCAGATAGAAGTTAAATGAGAGGGTGACGAGTGCTTGTCAAAATGTGTAAAATTGTCCATAAGCTTAGCCATAAGGTAACAATCCCACAACTTTTTATGCCAATGTGAGAGAGTGGGTATCAGTGCCCTTTTCCAATTTGTGGCAATGACAGTCTTAGCCGCAGATAGAAGAAGAGAGACCTTTTCTATTTTAGAGGAAGAACAGTGCCTCGAGACCCATCCATTTCAAAAGAGATTTTCCAGTGTAAGAGGAATATCCAAACTTGTGATGGATTTAATCTGTCAATACAGATTCCCAGAAATGACTAATTTTGGGGCAATAAACCCAACAGTGCAAGTAGTCCCCTTTACTACCACATTTTTTCCAGCACAAGAGACTGTTAGATGAATTTATATGAGCCAATTTCTGTGGTGTTAGGTACCAGTGTGAAACTATCTTAAAAGATTGCAGTTTTACCTCAAAGATGTTGGAGTGGAATGGAGAGGAATTCCATATAGATTTCCAGGTTTCTTCAGGGAAACACTGACTACAAGCTTTGTGTCATAGTGATTGATATGATAAAGGTGTTGCCCTGTCTCAAGTAAATGGATGAGATTGGGTGTTTCTTCAAGGTCCAGGCAGATTTGAGGCCTGATTCAGATTCTGTTGGAGGTTGCTATAATATAGAAGTAAGATTTATGTGGGAGCATAGGTGAGATATTTGAAAGTATTGCATCCATGGCATTGGTTTATTCAGTTTTGTTTCTAGAGTTGACTTTGACAGTAGTAAGTGTTTGGATCCAGGTCCTGAGGGGTCATGATTTTAGCAATTTTCCAAAAATTGAAGGAAGGGTTTTTGAAGCCAGGTAAAAACCAGGTTTGGTTTAAGCAGCTTTGATATCTAGATATGGGGGGGGGCAGCATCTGAGACTTTTTACTATCCCAACAAGATAGCATTGAAGTTAAAAGAGGATTGCTGTGAATTTGTTTAGGACGATCCAATGGGTATTGCCAAATTACTTCTTGGTTATCAAAAGGCTGAGTATATTCTACTTGCAGAAGAGTGACTCTGCATTATATGTTCATGTGTATTGCAGGCTGGTTCACACATGCATACATTATTACTCTATGTTTGCTGTGCTGTCTGGCAATCACCATTGTTCTAGATGGCCAGATAGACGAATATAATCAAAACAAGGACAGTGTCACATTGGATACAACTTTTATAAAGATATAGCAAAGTGTAATTAACTGCTCAACTGTCACAAATTTCATTTGCTTATACAGAACAACGTGTCTCCTGGAAGAGATGTTATAAAATGGGTGGTCGCTGCACTCCTTACGGGTGTTATACAACTGCTCTTGCAAGTTGCCGTACCTATAACACTATGTGCTGTGCCAGGTGAGTCCAAAAGGAGGGCCACACAGGGAGAAAAGCATTATGTGAACAAATTCAAATGCTATGGGCAGGTGCCTGAACAGAAAACGTGTCAATATTGCATGTGTGGTTAAAAGAAAGTGTATTTGTACATATATCTAGATCAGTCTGAGCAAACGGTCCCAGGACAAATCCCAAGTACCTCCATTAAAAAAACCCACAACAGATCTAAGGATAGAATTTGATGTGGTGACAGGAGACATTTTCATGGATCTCCTGCTAGTTTTTGAACTGCGACTAGCAGTATCAGTGAATTTGCCAGTGTGAGGAGTTAGATTATGGTGTAGGAGGAGGAGCATTAACCCTTTTTCCTCTTACCATGGTTGTGATTTCGATCACTAGTTCCACCAGACTAGTGCTGTCATTGCTCCTTCAGGTGCTTGTTTGTTTTCTTCCCACCTGGCAAATTGCTCCTCAGGTGAACAACTGAATTGCAAAATCAGTATAGGGAGAGGGTTGAAAACTTCCTATCCCATATGGCACACCAAATCAGGCCTTCCCATACTTGTTCTCTATTGTCACATGTAGTTTGACCCTTTATGTAACAGGGCTATAAAAGGCCCCCTGCCAAATGTTTGCATGCCTAACACATGACTGATCCATATACTATTGTAGTTTTTCCAGAACTGCTTCCTTATATTTTCTTCCCATATTATTGTGATAATGCCAGTTTACATACCCTGAGGATTCTCTGCATTGCTTTTATTGCCACTGAGAATGCAGACGCGTGTGTGTTGGCAACAGAGCTTCCACACACAAAATTTTCAGCATATTTTCCTCCCCCTTTTTTCTCTGACTTTTCCCTACCACACATTCCCCACAATAATTCCACACTGGCTCTTGAGGGCATGGTCATTATGGCTGCCATGGCAACTCACCACTCCTATTTTGTGCTTTTCTTCATGCCTGCACGGCAGTGTTCTATTACAATTTGGAATGGAAATAGATAAGTGGTAATAGATTGTTAATTGTGTTGTAACTCTAGTGCTAAAACAGTTACTAGTTAGTCCTGTTCTGCTGGGTGAAGCGGATGGCCCTGGGAGGTAGTGGTATTCTGGTCTCACCTATTGGTTATTTCTATGTGCCTGGTACTTTCCGTGCTAAGTTTTAAGCATTGGGTTTGTTTTTTTTTGTTTTTAAAAGTACTCTTCCAGGCAGTTAATGGTTAGTTTTTATCTGTAAGGACAAAAAAGGGGAAAAGGAAAAAAACCCTGAACCTAAAACCTAGAATTCAGAACCTAAAAAGGTTAGTCAAGAATAGAGGAGAGCCAACACTAAAAATCTAATTATGAAACATACAAAAATATACATGTATTTATCGAACACAAATTAAAATAACAAATAAAGGCCCATTCATACCTCATATACAAATATAAAAATACAAAGGCTGATGAAATAGACCTAACGCGTTTCGGCCTTCACAGGCCTTCCTCAGAGGTCTAATACAAATAGAACATATTGGCTAATATGTAAAAATATATACAATCATACATATACAAAATATGAAATAAAGACCAGAAAACAATTGTTCCAAAGTTTAACCATTGGGCAAAAATACAAATGAAACTTCCAGTGCTATCACATGTCCAGTAGTACTTCTCTCTGGTCAACTATATATTCTCCTGAGATTGTATAGTCAAATGTTCCCAATGAAGTGTTCCTCAAGTTAAAAGCAGTGTTGATCAAAAAAGTGTTGGACTTATATAGTAGATTCAGAATTATCTGTAACTGGTCTTCTTGATCAATTTAATACCCACTCATCGATCCTTTCTTCCACTTTTGTGTTGTATCTGTGCTGTATCTTTTAGAATAAGCCAATTGGAAATGTCCTATCTGTGCCATTTACTGGGGTCTCATTCCCCAGCTGCCATTGCTGACCCTTTGGCCTAGGGGCATTCTCATATCCACTCTGTATTTCCTTGGGTGACTTATCTGATGCCCTTTGCTTTGTGTTTCAGAACTGAATGGAAACAAACATAGTAGCAACAGCAACAACAGAAACAACAATACTAACAGATGAACTTGATAACTGAGACCAAAACATGGTTCTGGCAGTGGGACACACTGTTGAAGTTTCAGCATCACCACCAAAAGGGGACCATAGAGAAATTAAATGATCCTTATTGTTTTCATTGTTGCTTGAATAAAGAGATATTTACAGTTGTTCTGCACTGCCATGCTGGTCTTCTGTAGGATAATAGATGTCTCCTACAAAATGCACCATTACCTTTTCAGATTTCCAGCTGGGAAATCACCTGTGTACTCTGCCAATATAACATAGGTGTTCTAAATTCCTCCTTGTTTCCCAAGTTTTTCACTTACTCAGTTTTGTTTCTATAGTTTCTATAATATTCTCCATGGCTCTATTTTTTTTATTTTCTATAGAATACTGTGCACATGCAGTTTGAAACAACACTGTGTCCTTTAAGTTCACATGCATTGTTCTCCCTTTCTGCATTAACAATTTATATGTGTGTGCAATGATAAAACATTACAAAAATGTTATTGTGCTGTGCATCAGGACTATTTTTGTGCTTTGTTTTACTGATGCACAGCATAAAATTAATTTTAATGCAATCATCTACATAAGTGGAGCAAAGCTGATTTTGAGGTGTTTCAGCAATGCACTCATATATACTGGAAAGAGCAGGAGGGCACTTTACTTCCCCTGTATCCCCCTTCACACACCATTTCATCTTCTCCTCTACCTGGCAACCCCAATATTCTCACCTTCTCATACTTCCTTTTCTCCTTTCCACCCACCCACCTTTTATCTGCCCCAATCTTAAGCAGTATCTCTCCTTATATATAATTGAATAGTGAGTGCCAAAGTTCTAATTCTAAAATGCACTCCCTTAGTGTATGGCTGATGGCACTGCTCCTCAGCATATATCGCCACCAATCAGAAGGCAAAGCCCGGGTCCCACCCACACCACAACTGCTGCGACAACCTGGTCTTTTGCATATGGAAGCTGATTGGACCCACCCACCCACCTTTTATCTGAACGGGCATTATTTCTAGTTTATTATATAACTAGCAGTAAAGCTTGTTGTAGAAGCCATACAACAAGCTCTAGAAAGATGTGATCTGTGAAAAATGCAGTGGCTGGAAGTAGGTAAAGTACATATTAGCAGTATGTAGTAGAAAGGCAGAAACATGGAAGTAAAGTCTGACATACCTAATGTTACACAATAAGTGGTGTCGAAGGTTGCACAATGTGGGGCAGAAAATGCAGAGCAGAGGGATCCATGGTATAGTTTGTGCAATTGGGCGGTCTGAAAAGTCAGTGTATGTTGGATGTCCCTGTCATTCAATGTGGTCGTGGTCACAGCGTCAATCCTGTGATAGAAGAGGTCTCAAGGGAAAGTGGGGAAAGTGTCAGGTTATGTTGGAATGATGGAGTATGGGCAGACGAGTGTTGTGAAACCTTTATAGGCCTCATTGTGAAAAGGCATGTGTTTTGTGGGCATGATGTAGTGGAGGATCTAAATGTATGGGTGTCCATTGTAGTGGAGGATCTAAATGTATGGGTAGACACATAAACTGTGAGTAGTTTGCTGTTTGCCGACAGACATCGAAAGGAGTCGTGCTGTTTGGAGTAAAGCTGTATTGTATAAAAGAGGTGTAACTTATGGGACTGAAGAAGAAGAAGAAATTGGATTTCTAGTTCGCCCTTCACTCGGAGTCTCAGAGTGGCTTACAATCTCCTTTCCCTTCCCCTCCCCACCACAGACATCCTGTGAGGTAATTGGGTTGAGAGAGGTGTCTCAAGAACTGCCCTTTAAAGGTCAACCCTTGTCAGAACCATGCTTGGGCAAGGTCATCCAGCAGCTGCAAGTGGAGGAGTGGGGAATGAAAGCTGACTCTCCAAGGTTAGAGTTGGTGTACTTAAGCACCACACCAAAGTGGCTCTTTCTGCAGGGTGCTGTGTTGCTTTGTCAACTGGTGGTACTGGCAGTTATATATAAGGAGGGTATTTTTTTGGAAGCATGTTTGTTAAACAACCTTTGAGGGCTGATTGAGGTTGTCCCTGCACGATGAGAAAGAATGAGAGCAGGGGGTTCTGCTGAGGAGCCCTTTAAAGAAGAGGTTGTGAATGTGGCCACCCCTTGGAGGGAGTCTGTGAGGAATGGGGTGGAGGCAATGTCTTTGTAGCAGTGTTGGCGGGAAGGAGCTGAGGGGCAGTCCCCATAGAGACCCAATGGCACTGTCTCCTGATCACTGTGGAAGACTGAGGGGCGATAAACTGTGTGGGCCAGGACCGGCAAGGGAGGGAGCACTGTCCTTTGGGCCGCATGGGGTGAGCAAGCTGCTGCAGCCTCCTGGCGTGGCCTGACCTGTTCCGTGGTGAGGTCAAATGTTAGGAAAGGGCACTTGAGGGCAAGTTCCTTTAGAGGCCCAACGGCATTCTTGGCCGGCCTCGCCCTTTGTCAGTGGACTGTAAAGTCAGGAGGCCAGGGCCCCGCACTAAGCTCTCCCCTTAGAGGCCATCCCTGAAGTGCAGCAGCAGCAGCGTGAAGGGGATGTACTAAAAGGAAGGACAGGACTCGATTGCCCATTGCAAACAATGCACCAAAATCGCACCCCTTTTCATTGGATGGGGGGTAAATGTCAAATTCTGCTTCATTTGTCATAGTTATGGGGGGAGGGAAATTCCTTGGGTGTGTGTGTGTGCAAGTATGACAGTGGCATCATTGTAGCGGCTATCATAAATCGTAACTCTTCCAAAGAGAAGCCTCTCCACGGAGATGACCTTGAAGCAAACTCTGTGCTAGCCTCACTGTCTTAGATAACAGGACTGGGAACTTACAGGTGGGCGTAGATGCCAACAGCTTAGGTGGGAAGGCTGAATGAGATGATTGAATGAACCTGGGGGGGGGGACACCTACATTTGAATTGTCTGTATCTCTAGAGGTTACCGACAAAACCCTCAGTTCTGACATGGTACTGTTCTAACCTGGAGTCTGACAGTAAACTGATTTGTGAAACAATATCCCTATTTTGGTTTAGCCCTACTCATTCTCTGTCTTGTACAATCAAGGTGTAAGGTTGGACAAACTGTAGAATATTTGCTTTCTTCACTTCCTCCGCATCAATTGGGCTCTCAGATTTCAGGTAGTATGTTTTCTGTCCCAAGCAGACCTTCTTGGAATAAGTGGGCTGGATCCATCCAGTTTAAAAAAGTCAATCTTGCCTAATTCCCATCCTTAGTATAGTCCCCATACTACATGGCCTTTGTCCGTGCAGGTCCTATAATCTTCAACACAGTCTTTTTCAGTGGTCAAAGGGGATACATCCTTCCTTTTTCACCAGTAGAAGTGTTGGATCCAACTCAGCAATGACTTCCCATAATTAGCTCCTAAATAATCTGTGCTACCAAGAATCATGAAATTGGAAAATAAATACAGTGGGGTGGATCCAATCATCCTCCAAGGAGTCTTCCATCAACTTAAGTGGTTTTGCCTTCAATAGAAGAAACACTTAAATTGGAGGAAGTCTCCTTAGGCAGAAGGAAGGTTTCAAACTTTGCTCATTGGAGTGGTAGTATTTGGGTAGGATCCACCCCAGTGACACAAACATGACCTCCTCAGAAATTCAATTTGCCTCATGGCAATCCCTCCCCCTTTTCTTCATCACTTTAATATAACATCTTGCAGGATTTCTTTTGGGTTAATTGAAATAATGGGCCCCCATGATGCCTTTTATGATAATCCAGTTTAGTTCTTTAATTCACAGATGGAAAATCAACTCTGCTTTCTTATTGAGTTTCTGCACATTATGCAATAAATCAGATATAAAATAAAGCAAACTATCAAATATTATTTGATGTCCCATCAATGTCACAATAACAAGAGATGGAGAGTTGTCCTCTTTCCCCAAAGTTATTTACTACATCAAATTCTCTTCTTCACAGCTCTGAAGCTGTCTTCACAAGGGGTAAAGACTTAATTGTAGCAGCACTTGGAATGAAGACACATGAACTTCTGGGATAAAGTAGATTTTAGTCATGGCAGATCTTCATCAATTAAGTTCCTTTCCCTAAGTTTTAAGGGTGAGTTGCTTTCTACCATAACTACCAGAGATTTGGATAGATTGACCCAGACTCCACATTTGGCCAGCGTTCCCGCTGGCTTTGTTTATCCTAGCTGGCATATAAAACAGTGGTAAGGGTTATTAAGCTTCCTCCCATGACCTGTTCAAGGAACTAAGGCAGGAGCCCCCACTCTGGTGCCTATGTGCACCAGGGTACCCACCAACACCTTTCCTGGTGTCTGTCAAGAGCTTTTAGAAAGTGGTTGGGGCAGTTGAGGCTTTTTACCAGAAGACTTCTAATTGGCCACTGGAAATTTGATTAGGTGTGCAGATTTTTTTTTTTTTTTAAAAAAACATTGCTTTGGCTGCAGCTGCCACCCCCAGCACAAGGATCTTCATGGTGAGACATTTTGTGGCTGGCTCTGCCTCCTTTGGCAGTCATTTTGTGGCAGCTATTTTGTGGCTGCACCCACCACACTGTCAAAATTCCAAAACTGCTCACAGGTTCAAAAAGATTGGGGACCCCTGAACTAAGGATTTGGTTCATATTTCTATGCTTCTAAGCACCTTTCCAAAAGCACCTGGTGAATATAGTCAGTGACAGGCTGGATTGTGTATAGCCCTTCATCCTTAGATGTCTCAATTACTTGCCAATTCCTTTCCTACACTGTAGCTACTCACCCTACACCTGCCAATCTAGTTAAATCAGGTACCAATCAGGTACCAGTCCTGAAACCAAGGAAAACACTTAATCACCAACTCTGGAACCATGTGAAACACATGAAAGACCGGTGCTTGCCCATGAGCAAGTGCAAGCTTTTCCCCACCCCCCACATGCTCGAAGGAAGTCACGAGGGTGGGTGAGCCTATCAGGAGCCAGCACAGGAATGCTGGCCTATCAGGGTCAGTTGGCTGGACGAAGTGGAGGGCAGCAGCCATCCCTCAGCCATTCCAGCCAAGGATGAGCTCCAGAGCAGGACCCAAAGACCAGAGTGAGCATCCAGAGGAAGAAAAAGTTGGAGGGACCCAGGGATGGGTGGCGATAGAGGCCTTGCTTCACACGGGGTGGTGGTGGTGGTTGGTCTAGCCAGCCAACTTCCCTGGCATTGAGGCTGTACTTGCCAGAGCATCCCTGGTCGTGTCCTTGTTCCCGGGCCCACTCGCAGTGCTGGGTGGCAAGGGCGGGCCCTCCTGGCCTTCCTACGGGCAGAGCTTCCACGTGGGCATTGGACTGTTGCCTACGGTCCATGGGCCTCGTCTGCATCTTTTTGCTGTGGGCGCCATTGCCCCGCTGGTCTGGGAGGCCGCCGGGTAGACAGAGACGGCTGGGGCCTCCATTGTCGAACCCATGTTCCAGGGCTCACTCGCTGCATGAGCAGTGGGGCCTCCTGGCCTCCCCGCCTGCTGCAACCTCCACAAGGACATCCAGCCATCTCCCATGGACCTCACCCGCATCCTTCTGGCTGCTGGCACCCCAGCTCAGCTGCCCTCACTGGTCCTTCCTTCTAGACTGGGCAACAGGCAGTGGGCCCTCCCAGCATCCCCAGCAGACAGTGGCCTCCATATGGATGGTGGGCCACTGCCCATGACTCACGTGCTCCACCCGTGACCTCTGGCCACCGGCACCCCTGTTGACACCCGTGCTCCGCTGCCCTTGCCAGTCTTCCCTTCTAGACCCCCCTCGCTGTGCCGGGCAACAGGTGGCAGGCCCTCCTGGCATCCCTCGCAGGTTGCAGCTTCCATGTGGGTGTCGGCCCACGACCCACATGCCCTGCCCGCATCCTCTGGCTGCTGGCACCCCTGCCCTGCTCCGCTTAATGGTCCGGGAGGCTGCCCGGCCTTGCCCCGGACTGAGCGGCTACTGGTGGGCCTGACTTGTGCCCCGAGGTGGCGGCAGCCACAACATGGTTTAGATTGGTTGCAGCGAGGGCCGGGGTTGCGCGGTGCTTCCCCCCACAAGGGAAACAAGTTAGCTGGTCAGGCCCCCTGCAGCGGGACAGTTAGATGGCTTTGGCTCGTGGTGCAATGGTGGCAAAAACTTGTGCAACTGCAGGCCCAGGAGGGTGAGGGGTATGAAGAGGTCATAGACCCTATGGGCTAAGACTGTTTTTTTGGGGGGCATGGTGCAGTTGCTCGGCGGGACTAATGACTGATCTGGGAAGGCCAGTTTCGGTGGGGTGGGGCTGTGGCTCAGTGGAGGAGTATCTGTTTTCAATACTGATATTCCCAGGTTCATCCCCTAGCGTTTCCAGTTAAAGGGGGGCAGTAATATGCAATGTGAAAGACCCCTGCCTTAGACTCTGGAAAGCTGATGTCTGTCTCCCAATAGAGATGCTGACCTTCACAGACCTTCATGCTTTCTCCAATATATTTTAGCAGTGGGTGATGTGACTGGCTTCTGCCTGAGACTTTCACACTTGCTATTGGTCAGGGATGGGGGTTTGGGCACAAAGGTAAAACCTTGCCCAGCCTTAAGGCCAGCTGCACCTCTGCTAATCGTAGCTCCTGCATGTCTGTGGCTCAGTGGTTGAGCATCTGTTTGGCAAGCGGACGGTCATGGGTTCAACCCATAGCACCTCCGGTTAACCAGCCCGGGCCATTGATTGGGTCAATATGTGTTCTAGTCGGGAAAAAGAGATTGAGTTTCTAGACACTCTAAATGACTGTGCTATGGAGCAGATGGTCACGGAATCTACCAGGGGAGAGGCGATCCTTGATTTGGTCCTAAGTAACACTCAAGACCAAGTGAGAGATGTAAAAGTGATTGCACCACTTGGGAACAGTGATCATAATGCTGTTGAGTTCAACATTTGTATAAATAGGGAAGTGGCCAAAAAGACTCACACAACCACTTTTAACTTTAAAAGGGGTAATTTCTCTGATATGAGGGGACATGTGGGGAGGAAACTGAAAGGAAAAGTAGAAAGGGTCAAAACCATTGGGGAAGCTTGGAAACTATTTAAAACTACAATCCTGGAAGCTCAAAAAAATATATTCTGCAGGTTAGGAAAGGCACAAACAGGTATAGGAAAAAGCCTGCATGGTTAACAAACAAAGTAATGGAAGCTGTAAAAGGTAAAAAGGATTCCTTTAAGCAGTGGAAAGCTAGTCACAGTGAGGCTGATAAAACGGAACACAGGCTATGGCAAATAAAATGCAAGTCTGTGGTCAGGCAGGCAAAAAGGGAATATGAGGAACATATAGGTAAAAACCAACAATAACACTTTCTTCAAATGCATTAGAAGCAGGAAACCAGCCAGGGAGGCAGTGGGGCCCTTGGATGACCAAGGGGTAAAAGGAATACTGAAGGATGATAGGGATATGGCTGAGAAGCTAAATGCATTTTTTGCCTCCTTCTTCACTGTGGAAGATGAGAAGTGCTTGCCCAGAACCGCTGATTTTGGGAGGGGTGTTGAAAGACCTGAGTCAGATTGAGGTGACGAGAGAGGAGGTCCTAAAACTGATAGACAACTTAAAAACTGATAAATCACCAGGCCCAGAGGGAATACATCCGAGAGTTCTGAAAGAACTCAAAGGTGAACTTGTG
>NW_015173188.1:331875-355122 GCF_001447785.1 Gekko japonicus | reverse complement strand
ACTGCAATAAAAAAGGCCAACTCTATGCTGGGGATTATTAGGAAGGGCATTGAAACCAGATCAGCCAATATCATAATGCCCCTATATAAATCAATGGTGCAACCTCATTTGGAATACTGTGTGCAGTTCTGGTCACCACACCTTAAAAAAGATATTATAGCTTTGGGAAAAGTGCAAAAAAGGACAACTCGAATGAGGGTTCGAACACTTTCCCTATGAGGAAAGGTTAAGGCGCTTAGGGCTCTTTAGCTTGGAGAAACGACGACTGAGGGGTGACATGATTGAGGTTTATAAGATTATGAATGGGAAAGAGCAGGTAGAGAAAGAGGTACTTTTCTCCCTTTCTCACAATACAAGAACTCGTGGGCACTCCATGAAATTGCTGAGCGGTCGGGTTAGAACGGATAAAAGGAAGTACTTCTTCACCCAAAGAGTGATTAACACTTGGAATTCACTGCCACAGGAAGTGGTGGCGGCTACAAGCATGGACGGCTTCAAAAGGGAATTAGATAAGCATATGGAGCAGAGGTCCATCAGTGGCTATTAGCCACAAGGTATAGATAGGGGCTCTGGGGCAAGTGATGCTCTGTCTTCTTGGTGCTTGGGGGGGTCAACAGTGGGAGGGCTTCTAATGTCCTGGCCCCACTGGTGGACCTCCTGATGGCACTGGTATTTCTGGCCACTGTGTGATACAGAGTGTTGGGCTGGATGGGCCTTTGGCCTGATCCAACATTGGCGTCTCTTATGTTCTTATGCCATATGTGTGGGGTACAACTTTGGCCTGGGACCTGGGGGAATGGAGGACAGGCTGCAAGGGAACAGGCTCAAGGGCCAAGAGCCTGCTAGGGGGGTTGACCGGTGGGGTGCGATAAGTCAGCTGGATGGGGGCCAGGACACCTGCGGTGAGTTAAGCACAGGAGGAGCACCCAACAAGGATGGGTGAGGCAGGGCAGAACAAAGGCTGGGGGCCATTAGGGGATGTAGGGTGTTTTATGCCTATGTTTAAGTTGGTGTGGGCCAGATAGGAGGGGACTATCAAACCTGAGGTAGGCCTTGGCCTAGTCTCCTCCTCATCCCCCCCCACCTCTCCTGTCTCCAACCAGCAGTCAGAGGGCAGCTCCCTAGAGAGGACAGGATGTCCATCTAGTCTGCGAGGAGATCTGCCCCAGAATGCTACAGGAGGAAGAGCCACTTAGTGGGCAGGAAGGGCTGTTGGATATAGGGGAGCTTTTGGGCGGGAAGCAGTCTATGATAACTGAGGTCGGTCTGCCTGAAGTCTGGAGCCAGTCAGGCTGGAGTCTGCAAGAGGCAGAGGCCATGTTGGAAGTTGTGCTAATCTAACTTCCTCCAGTGAAAGCAAGTCATGTGCCTGCCCTGCAGACTATCTACACAGGGTATTTGTAGTGAAGGGAGAGATGGAGCAATTTATTATTCACCTTTATTGTGATTCTTCAGTTCACTGTTAATATGCCTGTATATAGTTGAGTGGTTTCAAAATAATTCCTTTTACTGTTGACATTGAGAAGTCCCTCTGTACCGCATAGTTCCCCCAGCCGCTTGGACACGCTAAGAGTGGGTTGGGAACTCTCTGAGGAGAACAAGGGCAAAATGACAAGTTGCCAACTCTCCAGGGGAGCCCCAAAGATTGCCAGGAAGCCCCGAGGTGGGTTCCTAGCGACATCAGAGGGAGGTTAGGAGACTGTCCTGCCTAACCAGAGCCCAAGACAGGGACAGTGGTGGCAGCAATACCCAGAGGCAGTGGTGAAAAACTGCCCCTTCAGGTGCCAGGTCAGGCAAAGGAGGGGTGGGCAGAGCAGGGTCGGCCAGCTGACGCAGGCCCGTTCTGCCACATAGGGTGTGGTGGTCTCGACATGTAGTCTCTTTTCTTCTCTGCTGGTTACAGTATGCCAGCTAAGAAGGTGACCCAGAAGAAAGGTGGGTGGGCAAGGGCAGTGCCCAAATGGGTGCCACCTGCCATCTCATCTTCTGAAGACGAGAGCAGCCCCTCAATCCAGGATTTGGTGGCCACGATTGCGGCCTTGGAGAAGGCTAAGGTGAAGGAGCATGCAGTGGAGGACGTGGGGCCCTTGGGGATGCCCACCCCAGCGAAGTGCACCAGGTCAGCAGCCCACAAATAAGAATTATGGGCCCTATACGCACGGTTGGCACAGCTGCAGGAGTCCGAGGATGAGGAAACTCCTCAGTCAACAAAGGGAAGTGAGGAGTTAGTGGCACGGCCTGAGCCAGGCAAGTCAACCACACCTGGGGGGGCGGATCCACATGGTGAGGTACAACAGGGCTCGACTCCATCAGTCACCCCCCTCCATGTGTCAGGCGGTGATGGTGGAGTGGCAGGGGAGCAGGGCCCAGTCAAGGCCTCTGGGATGTCTGAGAGCCCTCTGCTGGCAGGGTCAGGGAATGGCAACGTGGGGCAGGTCTGGTGGGGCCCCGGTGCCTTAGCTGCCCCAGGGCAGCCCCAGGAGATAGCATCAGCAGAGGGATAGCCCTCACCCACAGTGCTAGCGGGGGCGGGGGCACGGCCACCTCTTGGGCCAGGGCCTCCAGGGATCTAGCCACTTTAGTGGAGGGAGTTACAATGGCAGTTGGGGGAACAGGCACCTTCAGGGGTTGGGGACATGCACAACCCAGCTGCAGACCTCCCCCAGGCCTGCATGGAATGTTCCCTTCCTCTAGGGGACCACCTGCTCCAAGCGACCAAGGCTAAAATTTGGAGGGGGGAGTATGTCGAGATGTTTATGCTGCTGTTCGGGGATGTGGAGTTGAAGGTTAGTGTGCGGGATGATCCCAGTGAGTTGGAAAAGATTTGGCGTATCCAGATTGATAAAAATTTCGATAATTGGCTGTCAGCCTACACCATCTACATGGGGGTGGTGCTGCAGGCCTACCCAGACCGTGGGGCAGCACTCTTGAAGTACCTGGACCTCATCCACTGGGGTTATAAAGAATACATGGGGGCCATGGGGCTGCGGCATGATGAACAGTTTTATGCACGTGCAGCACTGGACCCATCTTCCTTGGAACCAAGAGCACCATCAGTTCTAGTCCAGGTACATGGGTTCTGCGGGGGTTGTAGCAGGCAGGTATGCTGATAGCGGACACATGGTGGCATGGTCACAAGTTGAAGCCAGGTGGAGAGTCAGCAATAGACAGTGGGTTCAACCCCGCCTCGTCTGCTGGGAATTCAACGCTGTGAGGTGCACCAGGAAGCTCTGCAAGTTCAAGCATGCCTGCAGCACTTGCAGAGGCACAGCAACCTGCAGGAGGGGAGACGGGGGATGAGCCGCTTCCAAGGACTGTGGAGGTTTCCAGAGGACACGGGATGGGGCATCCAGCAAAGGCACGCAGCCCAACCAGGCTTGAAGTATTACAGGAGTGGCTCCGAGGGTACCCCCATAGGAGGGAAGCAGCATTCCTGGAAGAGGGGTTCTGGGAGGGATTCTGAATTCCTTTTGAGGGGGAGAGGAGGCACAGCATGGCTAGAAACTAAAAATCGGTGGTGGGGTTGGAACAGGTGGTGTGGCAAAAATTTGATAAGGAGGTGCGGGAGGGTAGGGTGGCGGGCCCCTTCAGGCGGGCCCCTTCAGCCAGTTTGGTGTAGGGGTTAAGTGCGCGGACTCTAATCTCGGAGAACCAGGTTTGATTCCCCACTCCTCCACTTGCACCTTGGGCAAGCCATAGTTCCAATAAGAGCTGTTCTTGAAAAAGAGCAGTTTCTGTCAAGAGCTCTCTCAACCCCACCTACCTCACAGGGTGTCTGTTGTGGGGAGGGGAAGAGAAAAGAGTTTGTAAGCCGCCCTGCGACACCTTTGGGTAGTGAAGGGCAGGGTATAAATCCAATCTCTTCTTCTTCTTCTTCTTCATGCCTACACTGTGCATTTCCCTATTGGGGGTTGTGCCCAAGAAGGCACTTGGGGACTATAGGCTGATACATCATTTGTCATACCCTCACGGTGGTTTGGTGAATGATGGGATCCCAGCCGAGCTAGCCACAGTACACTATGCATCCTTTGACAGCGCTGTATGAATGGTGGCACGGCGGGGGAAGGGGGCGCTTCTGAGGTAGTGTGACATCAAGTCCACATTCCGCCTCTTGCCCATATACCCGGGGGACTTTGACCTGCTGGGATTTGCCATTGGAGGCTGGTTTTACTGGAAAGCCCTGCCCATGGGATGCTCAATTTCATGCTCTGCATCAAAGACATTCAGCTCCTTTCTGGAATGGGCAGTGAAGCAGAGGGCAGGTTTAAAGGGGGTAACTCACTATCTTGATGATTTCCTGTTTGTGGGGAGAGCAGGCACTAATGAGTGTTGCAGTTCCATGAACCAGGGCAAGGGAGCACACACCATACAATCAATCCAAACGAGGAAGGAAGAAGAATTAGTAGTGAATTTAACTAATAGGACATTCTCTAAGGACATATTGGATACTTTGAATCTGGGACCAGGGTTTGTGTTTACACCTAAATACAATGCCTTTCAAGTAAGGATAGATGTCTTTAAATTGATTCGGACCCTAAAATTAAAATGTTTTTTCGAAGGTTCAAATTTTGTTGATGTGAATCCTTTTAAAAATAAATCCCAGTTCATCCCGCAGATTTACCATCCTTCCATTATAGTATTTTAACGTAGAGTGTTAGAGGACATTAAGTTGTTAGAACAGTGTAACTTCCCTATAAGATACAACTTGACTAGGTCACAGTGGGAGAGTCTAAATGAAATATCTGGATTGAAGGATGTCGTTATAAAAACAGCAGACAAAGGAGGTGCATTAGTTATACAGGAATGGGAAGACTATGTTCAGGAAGTTAGGAAGCAGATAGAGAACACTAAGGTGGATTATGATCCTATGGGGGAGGTCTGTAGATTGATACAAATTACAGTAAGGGAAGCATTACTTTTTGATTACATCTCTAGCCACACAGCAGAATACCTACAGAAAAAATATTCTAGGGTCCTGATTTTCTACATATTACCAAAAATACATAAACAGGGCTCTCCACCATCGGGTCATCCTATTGTATCTGGAACTAATTCAATATTCGAACCTTTATCAAAATATGTTGATTCATTCCTACAGCCATTTGTGGGGACCCTTCCTACGTACATTAAGGACACGTGTGATTTTATAGCTAAAGTAGAGGGTCTTGCAGCCCCTGTCAGAACGGCTTTAGTTACATTAGACGTTAGCTCCCTGTATACCAACATTCCTCATGAAGAGACAAGAATGTGTCTGCTTAGAACCTTGGAAAAACATGAAATCCTCCTCCCCCACACACATTTTTTGTTAGATTTAGTAAATATTATTTTTGAAAAAAGTTTTCCGATTTGGTGATGATTTTTATTTTCAAACTAAGGGGGTGGCTATGGGGAGCGCTTTTGTGCCCCGTGTGGCTAATTTGTTTATGGGGGATTCTGAAGAGAAATGGATCCTGGATAACACCAACAAACCCTTTTTTGAGCATATTATTTTCTTTAAAATGTATATTGACGATTTGTTTATGTTAATTAATGATGTTAGTACTTTTAATCTGTTCGTAGAATGGCTTAACACTGTCCATAGTTCCATCAAATTTGTACATAATGTAGACACTGTAGAAATTAATTTTTTAGACACCACTGTATATGTACATGATGATAGGTTGGCGATTCGTCCCTTTAAAAAGAACACCAACAGGAATTCCTGTCTTCACTTTAGATCACACCATGTACAACATCTTAAAGAGAACTTACCTTATGGGTAATTTCTAAGAATTAAAAGGAACTCCACGAATGGAGAAGACTTTGAAATTGAGTCTGAAAGACTTAGTACATTGCTAAGGGCTAGAGGCTATCTGGAACGGGTAATAGAGACGGCCAGGTTTAGGGCTAGGCGTAGGGATAGAGGAGAATTGTTGGGAGGAAGAAAGAGGGAAACAAGTGAGGACAGGATTCACTGGGCACTTGAATTCAATGCCAAATCACATAGTATTAAGAAAATCATACTTAAACACTGGCATATTTTGAATAATGTTCCACTATGCAAGGATCTTCCAGTCATAGGTTTTAGAAAAACATCTAGTATATGAGCTAAGATCATAAGGGCGGATTTACCAAAGTTAAAAGAGAATGACACCCTCCTGAGGGGTCATTTTAAATGTAAAAAGTGTGTGGCTTGTCCACAAATGGGGGAAACGAATGTATTGTCTTTTCCTGAGTCTAACTGCAGAAAGGAAATCACCCATTTTTCTACCTGTGCCACCAAGGGGGTGGTGTACCTTTTGATGTGCAGCTGTGGGCTTAAGTACATGGGTCAATCTACACATGCACTTAGGACACGTGTATTAGAACATAAATCACGGCTTAGACATAAATGCCCAGATGCTCCACTTGTACCACATTTTTAGAACTAAATCATAGTCCTGATGATTTTAAATGTGTAACATTGGAAGTTATACGCCATAAACCTTATGAAGTTGTTGATGCAAGGAAGATATTTCTACAGAGAGAGGCATACTGGTGTTTTAAACTTAACACCTGTCAACCAGCTGGATTGAATGTAGCACTTGACCTGGCATGTTTCCTGTAGGCACTTAGTACTGCAATGATTATCGGGCGATTCTCTGGTCTGTATATATTTATGAGTTAGACTATGGAGTTCCTGTATCGGCACACAATTGTGTTAATAATTTGTTTCCCTGCATATTTTATTACTAAGTAGTTTTGTCAACTGAATAGGATTGCTAAATTTGTCCTTTTTAGGTGTAAGCTTGAATGAAGTTGGCAACACTGATGTGAAGAGCATGTGACATTTCAAAGAGAATATAAAGCAATGGGTTAGTACTTACTGGTTAAGGCTGATCAGCCAGTATTTGATATTGTGATTGAGAACATCTTATGAATAACACCAAAATGTACAGGGTAAGGAGAGGTTTTTTTTACCTATATTGTAATTGATTAAGATTGTTAAAAGACTCAACAAGAATAATGTGATAAAACTGTATTTTACTGTAGAATTAAGGAGAAATCCAATTTGGAAGACTTGTGACCTTGTGGAGACACACTTGCATGCATGTATTTGTAAGATGAATTTGATTATTGCTGGGTGTAGTTTCCTGGAATGATTGATTGGTACGTTTCTTGCTAGGAGGTTTGATGTTTGAAAAAGATGCCTCGAAACGAATATCAACCCCGGGGGAGTTTGTCATCTATCCATCATCATTTATAAACATTGGCTTCAGTTTTCTGTAAAATATAGTTTGATATATTGTTATTGCACAGTTTGCAGTAGTTCTATTCTGTTTGTTTTTCAGGACCTGGCAGAAGAGCTGGGCGTCCCCTTGACACAGGAGAAGACGGAAGGACCGACTACTAGTCTGTCCTACCTCGGAGTCTTGATCGACACCAAGGAGCAGATCTGCACTCTGCCTGCTGATGTGGAGGGGCTCATGACCTTGCTAGAGCAAGTGTGCTCAAGAAGGAGCTTGGCCTTACAGGAATGGCAGACGCTCCTTGATCTCTTGAATTTTGCCTGTAGGGTGGTGGCCCCCAGGCAGGCATTTGTATGCAGAATTTGTGACTGCCTGAAAGGGGTCTCCCAACGTCATCATCGGGTGCAGGTATCAGGAGGGATTAAGGCTGACCTATATATGTGGCTGGACTTTTTGAGGGGGTATAATGGCGTATCCTTCTGGCACAGCTCCAAGCTTCTGGAAGCTTCTCTGCAGATCACCTCAGATGTGTCCAGCAGCCAGGGGTTTGGGGTCTTCTTTTGAGGGAGTTGGTGTGCACAGCACTGGCCAGCTGACTGGGTGGAATCCGGCCTTATGAGGGATTTGACTTTTTTGGAATTCTTCCTGCTGGTAGTGGCTGTCTACCTGTGGCACCTGCAATTGTGGGATAAGGTGGTCAAGTTGTGGTGCAATAACCAGGCCATGGTGCTGGTCATTAGCAAGCTGACATTGAGATCTCACAGGGTCATGCGGCTGGTGTGGACTTTCATCCTGCGTTGTTTGCAATTTAATATCTTGTTCGTGGTGGAGCATGTCCATAACAGCATTGCTGATGCCTTATCTTGCTTTCAGGAGGAAAGATTCTGGGAGCTAGTGCCGGGGGTGAACAAAGAAATGGAGAGGATCCCAGAGGCTCTCTGGAGTCTTGGCAGAGTGAGGTCAAGTGGGCGGTTGAAGCATCTTTAGCGCCAGGTACACAGAGGGTGTACAAGGGACACCTCGAGGCATTTCACAGGTTCAGGAAGGATCTGGAGCCTGACCAGCTCTGGCCGGTGCCCATTGAACATTTGTTCCAGTTTGCTGTGGCCTTGAGGAGGAAGCACTTGGCAGTCCACACCATTAAGGGGTACATGGCAGCGATGGCTTTCCAGTCAAAAGCTCAGGGTTTGAGGGACAACACAGGGGATTTTTGGCTCCAGTGCATGATGGAGGGCTGGGTCAGGGAGGCACCACCAGCACCAGACACTAGGCGGCCATTTACACCAGACATCATTCAGACATTAGTGCGCTGATTCAGCAGCATTTGTATGTCTCAAGGGGAAGCAGCGCTCTTCCGGGTAGCCACCCTGGTGGCCTTCTTTGGCACATTCCGCACAAGTGAGCTGCTCATCAGGTCAAGGTGGGAGAGGAGGAACAGGACCTTGTTAACATCAGACATGTGCATGGGGGGCAAGTCAGTTTCACTGCTTATTAGGCATTCCAAGACAGACCAGTTTGGGGTAGAACAGATGGTCACACTTCACAGGAACCTGGAGGAGGAGTTGCTCCCAGTGTGGGCATTGGCCGGCTGGATGATGGTGGATTGACAGCGGCCTGGACTGCTGTTCCAACATGAGAGCTGCCTCCCGTTGACTCACTATCAATTTTGGTCAGTGCTACACCAGGCCTTGACCAAGGCAGGATTGGCAGGGAGTGACTTCAGCACCTATTCCTTCTGCATTGGAGCAGCTTCAACAGCTGCAGGGCTGGGATTCAGCTCCACAGAGATACAGCGCATGGGGCAATGGTGCTCAAGGGCATACCGGGTTTATGTGCAGAGGCAGCGAAGGCTGGTGGTTTATATCTTTTCAGGGCATGGCACATGGACGGCAGTCATTGATATTTTGATCTGTGGGCACTCCATCGTGTATTGGGCGGACCAGAGGGCCAGCTGCTCCAGCATCAGTTCCCAGCTAGGCATTGGAGACAGAGTCTCCGTTGACTAGCTGGGGAAGAGAGGAATGCATTGGGGCCAGCTGCTACTTCTCTTTCTTGATCGAAGATGCACAGGAGTGCATCCCCAGGTTGCGGTTGTGCATCTAGGGGGAAACAACCTGGGCAATAGGTCGGCTGTCTCTCTGTTGGCTGAGGGGCTGAAGGATCTTGGTACTCTCTGACAGTGGTTCCCTGACTCAACATGGGTCTGGTCCAATATGCTGCCTCGACAGGTATGGAGAGGGGTGTACTGGCCATCAAGGGTGGACAAAGCCCGGCACTGGCTGAACAATGTCATTGGCGTGTCCATGGTCGCGGGTGGGGGGAGAGTGATCCCACACCCCAGGATCCAATTTGCGTGTCCGCAGCTCTTCAGGCCAGATGGGGTTCACCTGTCACTCAATGTGTGGATAGGTTTCTTGCTGATCTGCATGGGGGGCTTCAGGAATTGGTGGCATTGGGTTGGTGGGAGGGGAGTTAAGCCAAGGCTAACCCCCTCAGTGGTGGGAAAGCACAGGTTGAGGGGGTTTATTCATGTTGGCAAGCACCCTGAGATATCAATGATAGGAGGGGTCCTCAAACTGGATACCTAGCAGCTTAGGAGTCTGGAAGACCCGAAGAGGGCCTCTTCAGGGTTGGGAGAGCACATGACAAGCCTTAAGGCATAGCAGTCATAGGCGGGAATGTGCTCCCACATCTTCTCTACTAATTTGATGTGCGGGCCGTGACGAGTGGGTACGGAAGGATTCCAGACCTGGCTCTGAGCTGGGATGGGATTGCCCTAAGGAAGCCTGCTTTGTAGGCACAATGCAACCCATGCTTAATTGTTAACTGAGGCAGATCAGTTTATGCATAAATAAACTCCCAGTTTAACCCATAACTTGAGTGTGTGTTTCATTCAAGGGGTGGGTAGGCAAAAGGTCCACTTCATCACTAATCTGAAGGAAGATTTTAAAAATTCCTGTTCAGTACTTTTATCAGCAGCCAGCTATTTCCACGTTATTCTAAACTAGGAAAAAGGCCCGTTGTGGAAATAAATACGAGCTCTAGAAAGAGGCTCAGGGCGGGTGCCCCGGCCTTGGACACTCAGTGTCAATTTGCTGTGCTGACCTCAGCAGGGTGTAATGACACTGAGTCCACCATTTTCTCCAGAGGAACTGATCTCTGCTACCTAAAGAACAGTTGTAATTTTAAATGATCTCCAGCCTTCACCTGGAGATTGTCAACGATGGTCCCCCAGAAGGGAATGGTTGGTTTGGAGGGTGGAGTCTATGGCTTTGTACCTGTCCGAGGTCCCACACCTCCTGAAATCTCACCCTCTCCAGGCTCCATCCCTCACATTTCCAGGAATTTCCCACCTGGAGTTGGCAACCCTACCTCCTTCCCAGCCAATCATCAACCTGCCTTTATTTCCCCCTCACTCTTCAGCTTTCCACCTCCCACACACCTGCAGCCTCTCCCGTGCTCTGAAGCCCTGACTGCTATGTCACATTGGCTGTCATATTGGGCTACCTCAGCAGCATATAAGGATACAGAGCCCACCATTTTCTCCAGGGGAACATAAGAACATAAGAACATAAGAGATGCCAATATTGGATCAGACCAAAGGCCTTGTGGCTAATAGCCACTGATGGACCTCTGCTCCATATGCTTATCTAATTCCCTTTTGAAGCCGTCCATGCTTGTAGCCGCCACCACTTCCTGTGGCAGTGAATTCCAAGTGTTAATCACTCTTTGGGTGAAGAAGTACTTCCTTTTATCTGTTCTAACCCGACCGCTCAGCAATTTCATGGAGTGCCCACGAGTTCTTGTATTGTGAGAAAGGGAGAAAAGTACCTCTTTCTCTACCTGCTCTTTCCCATGCATAACTGATCTCTGCCATCTGGAAAGCACTTGTAATTCTGAGTGATCTCCAGCCCTCACCTGGAGATTGGACACATTTTACCTCAGAACAGCAAACTGTTTAGAATGTTAGAGGCAAAAGCCAATTAAGCTGCATATGCAAACGACCTCTGTGTTCTGAGGCAAAGGCCAATAGGCTGCATATGCAAGTAACCTCTGTGTTCTCACTGGCTATGAGGGGGAGAGGAACAGCAAACTGTTTAGAATGTTGGAGGTGAGACTCAAGCAATGCAGCCAGTGGATAGGGACAGATACTGAGTGACACACCAGGGCACAAACTAATTCCAGAGCGTGTGGAATGTTCTAGAGAAGTGCCACCACAATTCGGCTTTTATATATAAGGGAGATGTAGGGTGGGAGAGCCAGCTTGCATAAAGCCTGCATAGTAAAGTTACCATCCTCTATGTTGGGCTTGGAGTTCTCCCAGAATTACAACTGGTCCCTAAAATACAGAGATCAGTTCTCCTTGAGAAAATGGCTAGCTTGGAAGGTGGACTCTATGGCATCATATCCCTGCTGAGCTCCTTCTTCTCCCCAAACTCCACTGACCCCAGGCTCCATATCCAAAACTCTAGGAATTTCCCAACCCAGAGTTTGCAGCAGAAACCCAAACAGGCTTGAATGCCCCCACAAGGCAGCAAATGGCCCAGTGCCTCCCCAAAAGGAGTCTCATGCTCTGTTCCAAAGGAGCCTCAGAACTTCGCCACAGCTCTATAGCCTGTGAAATGGCTTACAATCATATAACTAGATAACAGAACGAACAATTTTAAATATCATTACAGATGTCGATTCTTCTCTTGAACTTTGGAAGTTGGATATGTTTGATGGTCAAAAAGACATTCATTACTTTTAAAAAAAACCTATTTTAAATTGAAGCAATGAATCACAGAATTTTTCTTCCATCCCTAATCAGAAATGCTGAAATCCCTACAAATTTTGTTTTGCAAATCTGCTGCAAATTATGATCAGCACAGCCAAATACTTTAAAAAAACCCACACAACTGATTCATATCAAGATCATTTTTTACTCAGACTGTCACTGGAGATATAAATGCCCTCCTCTTGTAATCCTATATATTGATGACCTTACAACCTTATCAGCATTTGAAAGTATGATATATAGATGCTAATTTGCATATAGACATATTTTTAGATACCTGGAAAACCTTTCATAAATGGTTATGTGTAGACTTGCCACTATTGGGATCATATTTTCAGCTTCTTCTTTGTTTGAAGTTTGTAATGAGTAAAAAATAAAAAAAGAAAGCTCAACAAATAATACAAGATAAAGTCATAAAGGTAAAATATTAAAAACAACAGTATTTTAAAATCAGCCAGTAAAACCTATAAACATGAAAGTAGGTTTAAAATCCAGAAATATAAAATACATAGAAGCTGAGAAGCATAGAACCCTGGACAAATAAAAACGTATAAAAGATCCAAAGCATAAGAACACGTAAAGTGGACATGATATTATGCGAGCTGGAGGATATTTGTGCATCAGTATATCTAATAATGAAAAATGGCCCTAGAATGCAATTAAAATATCTGCATAATGTGACCATATACAGAGAAGGGGGATTTTTCTTCCAACCCAAGAGAACCCCTTGGTTTTGGGGGAAAAAATGACTAGTTTCAAAAATACCCCCAAACAATGAAACTTCTGTAAAAAAAAAAAAAAAAAGCCAATTGAGATGTTGTGAAATTATGGTTTGCATTTTGAGAGAGATTTTTTAAAAAGAGCCCAGAGGAAAGGCAGCATATAAATATTTTAATAAATCAATAAATAATATTAAAAATGCAGAGAGAAGAAAGTAGCAGAAGAAAGAGGATAAGGGTGAGGGCAGGAACAGCTGGAGTGTTGTGGGGAAGGAGGAGGAAGTGAGGAGGAATCAGGGGTGAGGGTGGGAGAGAGGAATGACGTGGGCAATGGCAACACATGGAGCCATCCATCAGACGAGTTTCTGAGGGAAAGGAAGAGGGTTGAAACTGAGACTGAGGCTGTGGTCAGACAATATGTTTGGTGCACTCTGGCCACGTACCTAATTATACCATTTTATTTTGTAATTGAGAGTTTTGATCAGACATCCTACCCTGAACTGGCTTCACCATGTGCTCACCCAGCAGATTATTGCTGCATGGTAACCATGGAGTGGGCAGTCAGGTGGCATCCTTTTTAAAAATTGTCATGCGTGTGCATAAGCATTCATTTGATGCACCACTCCATTTTGACAGCTCCATAATCCCTTCGCCAAGTACTGCAGCTCCTCTCAGCCTCCTTTGCTTCACCTCTCTTTTTTGGAATACATGGGGTGCAGATTTACATGAGAGTAGTCCCATTGACCTCAGTACATTTACTCTTGTGTCAACCATAGGATACTCTCAAACAGCAACTCTGAAGTGGAAACAGGAGAGAGGGCTTTGTGTGTGGGGGATTGTTGCTCAAAAAGAACTCCTCCAGGGCCCCCCGATCTAGAATGACTACTTAGCTGCTTGGACATACAAGCAGTGATTGACAATACCAGGGGCAATTATGTGCTTATGCACACATTGCTACCAGATTTTTAAATATGGCAAAAATCAAATGGAAGGTTCACACTTCCCAATCAGCTTGACTTCGCAACAGGGGAGTTCAGACAACCAGAAATGTGGGGTGAAAGCACTAGGACCCGTAAAGACCAGACATAACTTTGATTCTAAGATGGGTGAGAATGGCGTGCCAGTGACTGAGGAACAGGAAGCAGATGCTGCTGTCTGATTGTGCATTTTAAATCCAGAAGGGAACAGCAGCAACACTGGATCAAACTGCTTGTCTGACCACAGCCTGAATGTCCCACATTTTGTGATTTGAAGCCTCTTGCCACCATTGCTCACCTGCTGATGGGGGGGGGGGCAGGGCTGAGAGGTTGGGTTGGGGCAGGATTACCCCTCCATCTCCAGTGCCATTAGCAGTCAGTTTGGCCATGGAGTCAAAGCAAGGACCCCTCCAATGCCCAGCATATAGGGACACAAGGAAGGCGGGAAGGGAAAGAAAGTGACTGTTAAGGAATTTGGGGAGGACATGGGGCTGGGCTGAGAATGGAGAAACTGGGGTAGACAGGAATGGGATTTCTCTATCACACAGATATCTCCAGTCCCTCACTGTAAATAACTAATTTTGAGATGAGACTTAATACTTTTGGGCCTGTCCCTCATGGCAGCATCACTCCATGTCCATCAGTGGCTGCTAAACTGTCCAAATCTGTATCATTTCACGCAAGAACATTCTCCAAATTGTAGATTATATCTAGAAGAAAATCATGTTTTAAAACTTTTGCACCAACCTGCTCTAATAATTTGGGGAAGTAGGAGTTATGCTGCTTCCCATTTGGACATTCTGATCCTTCATGTTTGTGTGGGATGGTGGCCTGTTATACTGTGTGTCAAATCACAGTCATAGAAAGGCCACAGAGCTTGGGAAATTCCCAAAGTCATTATAACTGGCTCAATCAAAAAGGGACACGTAGCAAGAGAGCAATTAAAGGAATGAAGAACTGTGAGGATAGAATCTAATCAGAGGCCTCTGAAGCTTCCTTACTCATGGTAGTCAGACCTCTTCTAACAATCTGAAATGGATTTATGACCTTGTCATTTTGGCATTGTAAGTATGCTCTCAATACCCCTATCTGAGTGCCAGGACATGATTCTTTCCTTTCCCGAGGGACAGGAATTAGCATATGATTCAATGAAGACTTCCATCTTCTTGATTCCTATCTGGCTGTGAGTGGCTGATGCATATTTTCTGCATTCATAACCAAGTTTTACACTGCAGGGTCAGCCACAGAGGAGAAAGGAAGGTGGTGTCAGTGAACTCTCAAGTGCTGCACCCATGCAGGGAAGAAGCAGACGGAAAACTTGTACATCTTGTGATATAGGTGCTTTTACTTTATTGATTTTGTCATTAATGGATCATTTGGCAATATTAATGACATATCATTTCATGTAAGAGGCACCTAATGGGTGTTATCAAGTTAATCTATTAAATATCAGTATGATAAATGTGCAATATGGTTAAGGAAATGCTAATGCAACATGACAAAAACTCATTATGACCAATGAAGCTAAGCACCTTTAAATGTCCTTCATTTCTCGGGGATATTTAAGCACATTCTTACCTCTCCTATTGTAATCTGAAAGAAACAGAATTGATTTACTTCACAGGATCATGGCATATATGTGTTAAGTCCCATATTAAACTAGCTTTAGAGACTATATCAGCATGCAGAAAAATGTTTGTTTGGAATGTGCACAGAGAAAAGGGGAGATCCAAAATGTCCTGATGAGAATGGAATATGCTTCAAGAAGCACAGAATGTTGAGAGCAGTGGAGAGTCTGTTCCTGATTGCATCTGGTGCAGGGCATGCAAACATATTAAACGTCCCTCTCTTAGTTGTCTCCTCAGAAAAGCTCAATACAAAATATTGTTTAGCTGTTATCTCACTCCAGCAAGGCTAAATAAGATGTTCTAATTTTAGCTAAGAAAAAGATTTTCAAGACAAATAGGTTTAAGTGTTGGAAATATTCCATACAAATGTGAGCTTCTAACATCTTTGGAAGGAGTGTCCAACAACGTATGATTATTGGTCACAAGACCTGGATTCAGATTCTCACTCTGCTTCGAAACTTGCTGGTTACTTTGGTCCAATCACATTCTCTTACCATCACCTATCTCACAAGGTTGCTGAGAGGCTAAAATGACAAAGGGAAAATCACGGGTGTCTCTCTTGACTCCTTGGAGAAACAAGGAGGGACCCTCCCCTGCATAGATTGTACCCCATACTCTGATCCTGTCAGGGATGGCCAGGTCATCTAGTCTCAGAAGTTAATCAAGATGGGTAGCTGTGTTAATTAGTTTGTAGCAGTAGAAAACAGCAAGAGTTCAGTAGCACCTTAAAGACTAACAAAACTTGTGATAGGGTATGAGCTTTCATGTGTCAAATACAGCTAGAATTTGCATCCATCTATCCTTATATCTTGGAGAGTGGAGTGATTTCAGATGCCAAATGACAATAGCAGGTGGGACTGGTTTAGGTGTGATATGCAGAGGGTAGTAGAGAAGAAGAAGAAGAGGAGATTGGATTTATACCCCACCCTCAGAGCAACTTACAAACTTCTTTCACTTCCCCTCCCCACAACAGACACCCTGTGAGGTAGGCGGGGCTGAGAGAGCTCTGAGAGAACTGGTTTTGAGAGAACAACTCTGACAGAACTATGGCTTGCCCAAGGTCATCCAGCAGCTGCAAGTGGAGGAGTGGGGAATCAAACCTGTTTCTCCCAGATTAGAGTCCACACACTTAATCACTACACCAAACTGGCATGGAGGCATGAAGAAATCAGCATTGGTAATGAGACAGGAAACCTACATCTTGATTCAGTCCAGGAGGATGCATTATCTTGCGTTTCATTATCAGTTGAAATTCAGCAGTCTCACTCTCTAATCTCCCTTTGAAAATCCTTTGTAAGAGAACTGTTACTCTTAGGGCAGCAACTGAGTGTCCTGGAAGGTTCAAATGTTTCCCAACTGGTTTTTGAATGTTATAGTTTCTAGTGTCAGACTCATGTCAATTTATTCTTTGCTGTAGGGACTGGCCTGGGTAAGTAGTGGGTAAAATTTGCCCCAAAACAGTATTGGTCCCTATGGCTGTTTGTTCCTTTCTCCTATAGGAACAAATGGCAGTCATTCACTTACAGAGGGAAGTGAATGGTACCCTCAAGGGCACCCACAAGGTGTTAAATCTGGTGCCATTAACCACCAGTCCCACTCCTATAGTGATAGCCATATGCTGTGTTCTGTTTATTGGTTACACTAATGTTTTCCCTTTCAGTTAATGAAGAAATCCCAGATGATTTTCAACCATGAAGGTCTCAGTCCTGCTCTTCTTTTTGCTACTGCTGGATGCTCTGAGTAAGATGTGCACCCAATTTGCTCTGCTCCCCCTGCTAGTCCAGCTGCAGATCCCTGATTTCTTGCCTTGTTCCAGACACTTGACCTGCACACTGGCTGCCTCTCACTGGGGCTCAGGGAGAGGCTGCAACAGTCCTCCCCAGTGGGCCTCTCTTCATCACCTGTACCTGGTGCTGTGCCTCCAGCGTCAGCCAGCTGAGCTACCTTTCTCTCACCAAGCTCAGGGAGATACTGCAGCAGCCCTCCTGGCAAGTCTTTATTGCCTGGCCTCAACATTCCACCTCATTATTAGCTTCCCCATGGCAGTCTTCTCCACCTCCATCAGCCTAGGCCTTCCATGGAGGCCATGTGGCTGGCCACATCTGGAGGCACAGCACTGGGACTGGAAAATGTAGAACCAGCCAGGGTGAGATGCTGCAGTCTCTCCCGCAGCCTCAGCTCACCAAGCTGGAGGTGTGGGGCTGGCTGATGACAAATTAGGTAGGAGGTCGGCTACAGTAGCTCCCTGAGGCCTGTCAATAGGCAGGCAGCACTGCCCAACTGCAGCTGGAGATATAGCACTGGGGATGGCCAATGGAGAGTCAGCCATCCAGGAAGAGCTGCCACTGTTCAGTAGTGAAGCTGGAGTGAAGCTGAGGCAGTATTAGTGATTGTTGACACTGGCAAATGCAGCATGAAGGGAAGGGTAATTGGGCTTGGTGGGGGCTTTGGGCAGGGGAGATCAGGGAGAGGCAGCAGGTACGCAGGTCACAGGAGGGGATAAACAGCATATCTGGGGGTGGCATTTCTAGGGGCCAATGCAATGCTTTTTCCAGGGCTGTTTCTCATCCCGGTTCACTGGGGTTGCCAACTCTAGGCTGGGAAATTCCTTGAGATTTGGGGGTGGAGACTGGGGAGGGCAGAGTTTGAGCAGAGGAGAGGAGAGATCGCAGCAGTGTACAATGCCATAGTGCTCGCTGTCTAAAGGAGCCATTTTCTCCAGGGGAACTGATCTCTGTAATCTGGAGATCAGCTGCAATTTTGGCAGATTTGCAGGCTGCACCTGAGACCCTGAGTGAAGAGAATTCAGACTGAGAGCAATGATAATAAATAAGCAAACATTTTCATCATAAGAGCTGGAAAACATAAAATACTACTATTTCTGCTGCTGCTGCTGCTAGTAATGGTAGTACTATTGTTAGTACTACTAATTAGCTATGTTTAGGTAATACAGTGGGTTGCCTAAGCAGAATTTTAGGAGCTCTTCTGATGTAGAAAAGTATGTTCACATATGGAAGCACATACACATTTGGAAACTAGGGTGCCCAACAGCTTGGGGGAGGGATCGTGTTTGTTGGAATCCAGATCACCCGACCGCCGGCCCTTGTGGCCGTGCAGTTGGGGGGCCACCTTTGCCTCCCTGTGTGGAGGAGAGGCAGCCATTGGGTGGCAAATACAACAGCCAGGTCCCTCAAGGGGGCAGGGCTGGAGCTCGCTGAGGCTGCCCCCTGCCTCTGGAGCCAGTCGTGTCCTTTCGCTAGGCCCATTCTCCCACCCTGCATGCAGTACAGTCTGAGGCTGGTCACCCTTCAGGGGGCCAGGTAGGAATTTTTCACCCCTTCCCAAATTGGCCTTGGGGAGGGGGTGTTTTCTCCTACCTTGTACTGTGGCTGAGGCTTGGGTGGGGCCAGCCTAAATAGGTTGGTCACTTTAGTGTTGGCAGGGTTTTATTCTAATATAGATTGCGGCATGGTACACACCAGCTGACAACCCCCCCTGGGGAGTATAGGTGTTTTGTGAGTACAGTCCTTGGGCCCTGTGGCCTGGGACGGGGAAAGCAAACTGCCTATGGGATCGCCTTGCATTTATCCTCCCTTTGAGCCTTGCAGCTCCAGGGACAGAGTTCCTGGGCGATTATCCGATTGCCATGCCGGCTAGATGGGAGCCACATACAGTTCGCTCCCGCCTGGGGCACAGTGGCTCACCCTATTCTATATGGCAAGGGTGTGGTCTGGGTGACCTCGGGCCTTGACCATGCCACAACCTACTAGCCTTTGCCATTTTTTTTGTTAATAACGTGGCCCTTTAGTTATCCCAACACTGGTGTCTGCCTCTTTATCCCGCCTTGGGGGGCAAATGGGCAGCTGAAGCTTTTCATAGTATGAAGGTAAATAACATCCCATTAAGCCTCTACCATAGGGTCAGGACATTTTTTCCTCCAGGTTCTTGGCAACCCTAGTAGTAGAAATGTGATACTCGAATCAGGTATTCATGTAACATTTTGACAGTGATATTTGGTGAGGCCCTGTTCAAGGTCTGTTGGGAACCTGCAAGAGGCACCCGGAGATCTTCTGCTATTACAATTGATCTCCAGATGACCAACACCAGTTCCCTTGGAGAAAATGGCTGCTTTGGAGGACGGACTCTATGGCATTATACCCTGCCAAGGCATTTCACCTCCCTAAACCCCACCCTCTCCTGCCTCCATCCCCCAAATCTCCAGGTATTTCCCAAGCCAGAAATGATAAAAATAGCACAGGGTGAAGTGCCCATACATAGAAACACTGTAGTTTTGAATACCAAATGCTGTGGAGAAAAATAAGTAAATCAGCTTCAGGCCTTTGTTAAAAGTTTCTCAGTGGCATCTGCCAAGCCACTGTCAGAAAACGTTTACTGGGCTTGATGCAATTTGGCCCAGCCCCTTTATCTTTTTCATATGATAAATGAAAGTTTCAATTTCCATTTTGTTTTCTTGTTTGAACCACCAGTGTTTCTTCTTACAGCATGCACTGATGAACGATTGCTTGGTACCACTGGATGTGCTGCTGCTGGAGGACGCTGCTTCCACCTTTGGTGTACCTGGCCCTTTTCTTATCATATTGGACCATGTAGTGCCCTTGTAGTTTGTTGCAAATTTTGATGTGAAATCATTTACCTGGGCAGAATTTCCACAATGGACAAAAATACCGAGCATTAAAATCATGTGATGTATCTTTTTTCATGGTCCATTATGTCTATTATAATATGTGTTATCATTCTCTGTAATCATCTTGATAAGGCTCGTGATGTCCTCACACCTGGTGGAAATGACATGCTGAATTGTAAGAATACCTGAAAAGGGGAGATCTAGTATTAGAAGAAAAAACAATACAGAGTTGAAATGAATTTGAACCCAATTTCCCCCCTCAGAAATCTCCACTGTGAATATTCTCTAAACCAGAATTCATCTGGAAAATGTTGGTTCTGTTCTGTCAAGAGATTTGATATCTCCCACAGACAGTGGATCTGCTGGCAGGGCATGAATTTTCTGAAAACTGATACAGAAAACTATACTGGAGGTATGGAGAGCTGGACTTTTGTTGAAGTCAGACATTTGCAAATTAAATGATATTGAAATTATTCATATTTAAACTTATTAGCTGCAGCAAGAGTGGTATACCCACTTTTTTGCAATACTCACTTTCTATTTAGTAAAAGGCAAAGGTTATTAAAGTAGCAAGATATGAGGAAACAGATAAAATTAGCTGTTACAAGTACTTCAAAATATTAAATATTGGAATGTAAATTTATGAAAGGAAGAGGAAGAATGGAAGAATCTGAAGAGTTGATGTACCTGATCAAACCCTTGAGGCTGATCTTGAGATGAAGAAGGAAATAAGGGAGGTGACTAAAACAATGTTATTATACTGGGAGATTCGAACTACCCTCACATTGACTGGGTAAACATGTGCTCAGTTGGTCATAATGTCAACCAGAAAGGTAGTGATCTTGGACTTGTTTCTGAGTGGGTCTTAAAACCCAGTGAGAGATGTAAAGGTTGTTACACCAGTTTGGAACAGTGACCACAATACTATTAAGTTCAGCACTGAAATCCATGGAAAGTTACCCCTAAAGTCCAAAATGGTAACATTTGATTTCAAAAGATGGAACTTTACAAAAATGAGGGGAATAGTAAAAAGGAAGCTGAAGGGAAAACACAAGAGAGCCAAATCCCTAGAGGATGCTAGGAAGCTATTTAAAACCACACTAACTGAAGCCCAAATGCATTCCACTGGTTAGGACAGGCACTGTCAAGTTTAAAAGAAAGAATTGGACAGAAGGGACCATAGGTTCTGACAAAATAAATGTAAGTTAGTAATTAGGCATGCAAAAAGAAATTTTGAGAAGCAAGTTGCTGAAAGCATCAAGACAAACAATAAAAATTTTAAAAAATATATCTGGAGCAGGAAACCAGCCAGAGAAACAATGGGGCCTTTGGATGTCAAAGGAATAAAGGGATTGCTAAAGGAAGATGGGGAGATAGCAGAGAAACTCAATGACTTTTTTGTTTCTGTGTTCACTGTGGAAAGTGTGGGGCATGTACCCAGGCTACAGCCTCTATTTTCAGGAAGGGAATCTAAAGAATTGAGCCAAATTGAGATGACCAGAGATAAAATTCTAGACCTCCTGAATTAAAAACCAGTAAGTCTCCAGGTCCTGATGGCATACACCCAAGAGTTCTTAAAGAACTGAGATGTGAGATCATTGATCTACTAACCTGAATATGTAACTTATCACTACATTCAGCCACTGTACCAGAAAACTGAAGAGTAGAAAATGTGACACCAATTTTTAAAAAGGGATCCAGAGGGAAACCAGGGAATTACAAGCCAGTCAGCATAACGTTTGTCCCAGGCAAATTAGTAGAAACTGTAATCAAAGGTAGAATTGTTAGGCACTTCAAGGGACAAAGCCTGCTGAGGGAAAATCAGCATGGTTTTTACAAAGGGAAGTCCTGCCTCACCAACCTTTTGGAGTTGTTTGAGAAAGTGAACAAGTATGTAGACAATGGTGACCTGGTAGATGTTATATTCCTGGACTTTTAAAAGGCTTTTGACAAGGTACCTTACCACAGACCCCTGAGTAAACTTAGCAGGCATAGGAGAAGTGGACGGATTCACTTATGGAATAAAAACTGGTTAAATGACAGGGAGCAAAGAGTAGGAATCAATGGAAAGTTCTCACAATGGAGGGAAGTAAGCAGTGGGGTCCCACAAAGATGGGTACTATTTAATTTATTCATCAGTGATCTGGAACTGGTGGTGAGTAGTGTGGTGGCCAAGTTTGCAGATGACACAAAATTATTCAGGATGATGAAAACCAAGGCTGACTGTGAAGAGCTCCAAGAGAACCCCCACAAACTGGGTGAGTGGGCGACAACGTGGCAAATGAAGTTCAGTGTTGGTAAGTATAAGGTTATGTACATTGGGACAAAAGAATCCAACTTCAAGTATAGGCTAATGGGGTCTGAATTTGCTGATTCTGAGATGAAAAAAAGATCTTGGGATCATAGTGGATAGCTCTATGAACGTGTCAACCCTTAGTGGATAGCTCTATGAAAGTGTCAACCCTGTGTGCTGCAGAGGTAAAAAAGGCAAACTCTGTTAGTGATTATTAGGAAAGGGATTGAGAATAAAATGGCCAATATTGTAATGCCCCCCTGTATAGATCTCTGGCATGGACTCATTTGGAAACTGTGTACAATTTTGGTCACTGTATCTCAAAAAGGGTGCTGCAGAGCTGGAAAAAATACAGAGGAGGGCAACCAAGATGATTAGGGGGTTGGAGTACCTTCCCTATGAGGAAAGGCTGAAGAGTCTATGATTTTTCAGTTTAGAAAAGAGATGACTAAGGGGGACATAATAGAGGCTTATAAAGTTATGCATAAAGTTATAAAGTTCTCCTTCTCCCAAAAAACTAGAACTTGAGAGCATCCAATGAAACTGATAGGCAGTAGGTTTAGGATGGACAAAAGTAAATACTAATTTATACAGTGATTAAAATGTGGAATTTGCTGCCAGAGGAAGTAGTGATGGCCATAGGAATAAACAGTGGTTACTAGCCATGGTGACTGAGGGGAACCTCCACATTCAAAGGCACTAACCCTCTGAATCCCAGAGCCAGGAGGCAACATTAGGGGAAGGCCTTGGTTTTTATGTCCTGTTGTTGGCCATCCAGAGGAACTGGTTGGACACTGTGGGACAAGACAAATATGGACAAACACGACCTAATGAGAAAACAAGTATAAAGAAAACAGTCATGAGAGTCTGACCCACAAATCAAGCAGTCAACAAGACTTGCAAAAAATGCTTCCTGTGTATTACAGTCTAAATTCCTACAAATCATAAGAAAATCCTAGAACAAACATACATAATCAAAGATACATCATCAATGTCGTCT
>NW_015173188.1:327733-331570 GCF_001447785.1 Gekko japonicus | reverse complement strand
CATACAGAATCAAAAGAAAAAAGCATTACAGAGAAGAGACATAAGGAACACTGAGGAGGTGCTTACGCTTTGTAAATGCAATAAAGAGAAATTTAGCAACATTCCTTGATATTACAGTGGATTTGTCCTCCAATAGATGTTTCAGCAAAAGTTCCTCAGAGTGGATTACTAATTGTCCTTGGTGCCTGAATGACCTTATTATAGGTGTAATTAAGAGGGCTCTTTCTTCTGCATAATAGGAGCAATGGAATAATATATGAGAAAGGGTCTCAATTGACTCGGAGGGGCATGAGCAAAATCTCAAATGCCTAGGAATGCGTTGAAATCTTCCAGCAAGAACTGCCGATGGAAAAGTATCAAATCTAGCTCTGGAAAAAGCCCATCTATGATTTGAGCTGGGGATATTAGCTAGATATAAAGGAGCAGTCATATAAATTTTGGGTTTCAAAGATTTGTAAAGAGGTGAGAGTACAGCATGGGACGTTTGTAGCTCAATATCTCTGAGACGTTGGTAAACGATAGTTTTTGCCCTACCGTAGCCACTTTCCAGAAGTTGGTTCGAGTCCAATCCTAATGTTCTCAATTTGTGAATGGCTCTAGCAAATTGCTGACAGGTGGTAAAAGGGAGTATACTTAAAGAAACATTACATAGTAGTTTACAAAACAACATGAAAGGTCCATTTCTGCATTTAGTCAATTTGGAGATACACTGTTCAACCGGTGAATCCACAGCATTTCTCTCTGTAATAGGCGTCGTCTCAAGTCAGTCCTTTCTCCAGGAATTCTCTGTACAATTTCTAATACAATGTATTGAAAGCTATCAAAACTGTGATTAAACTGTTTAAAATGAATTACCAGTGGGGTATCTGAGTTCTGGGCCTTCAATTTGGATTTTGTTCTGTAATTCTTTTTTTTTTTTAGCCCCCCGTAGGGAATTTTTTTATTGCATTTTCTATAAACTACAAAGAAACAAGGGAGGGTAACTACATACTAAGGAAGAAAGTAAAAAAAACAACACCCTAAAAACCCAAGAGATGGTGGTCATTCCAAATGTTTACGGTATTAGCTTATAGGTGTATACGCTTTAACATAGCTACATTAAGAGGGTACTTTTTCTTATTGCTTATATCAGGATTCCAATAAAACTGGCTATATAAAGATCTCTATTGAGATATAATTAAACTTCAATTAAAACAGGCTCTGAAAAACAGTTATAACTTTCATTTTTGTCCTTTTTGTTTCTCAACCGGTAACCTTTTTTAGGGGCCGCGGCCCCCAGTTCAGAAGCTGAGTCCTCATCAGAAGATGCCAAGCCTTATTCTTCTTCACTTCACTTGCTGCTGCCGTTGTCTTTATCTTCTTGGTCTGCTGGACCAGCCTGTCATTGTAGAAACTCATGTGCCTTTTCAACAGAGTCAATTTTTTCTTTCTTATCTTTGAATTTAAAGAGGACGCGTTCAGGGAAAGTCCATCGGAAGGTGACATTATTTTTCTGTAAGAACATTGCCAAGTTTCTGTATTTCTTTCTCTTCTTTCTTATTTCAAATGGAATGTCCTTCAAAACCTTTATTTCTTTGTCTTTAATCTTCAGGGTAGTTCCATTTGTTGCTTTCAGAATTTGATCCTGAACTTGTCTCCTGGAGAATCTCACCACAATCTCGCCGGGCAGATTATTCTTCCTTGTAAATTCAGAGTACGATCTGTAAATCATATCTATTTCACTTTGTAGAAACTCTGCTTTTAAATCTGCCACCGGGCCCAATAAATCACAAATGATCTGCTTCAGGTTCTCCCCCTTAGCTTCCGGGGCACCCTGAAACCTTAAGACATAGCTTGCTTTTTCCATTTGCAGCTGTAATAATTGAGTTTCATCAGATACTCTCTTTTTTGTCATCACCTGCATTTGCTTTTTAAGCTTCTGAGTGTTGGCATCGACTTGTCTCAGGTCTTGTTCCACTTTCTCTTTTTTCCTAGCAGTCTCATTCAACTGACTTTGCTGGGCATCGAGTTTGGCATGTAATGATGTCATTTGCTCCAGCAGAGGGTGCAAAGAATCAGCCAGCATTGTCTGCAAGTCTGCATTGCTGTCCTATCTAGACAGAACTCGCTGGGCTGGCATTTCTGGGAGGAAGCCTCAGTTTCAATGGCTTATCTTTTCCCTCCTTTCTCGGAGGTGCCATGTTTGAGAGTTGTTTACTTTTTTTTTAAGTTACAAAAGTCTCAGAAACCTTTGGAAACACCTGGTAAGTTCTCAAAAGTTCTTTATATTAGCCTGCAACTGCTTTATGCTCGATCCCCCTTCAGATTTCTCTTTGCAAAGTCCATGTTTATTTCTTCTGAGAGAGGGTCCCCCCCTCGGTTTGTTTAAGGGGGATTTTCTGCTTGGATTTTGGTGCCTTCGCTTAAACCAACACTCACTTTTTGTTGTAGAACTCGCTTTTCTTGATCACAATGTGCTCGATCACCAAACACTTGTCCGGGTATGCGTTCTTAGTTCCTTCTTGGATGCACTGCGGTGGGACCTTCGGGGCATGGAGGAGCCCCTCTTCACCAGCCAGTCACCAGAGGAAGAGCTCTTCTAGCACCCCATGGCTGGGAGCCCTTCACACGGGCTCCAGGAGTGGTGTGGACGTTCGCACCCCCTCCCAGCCGCAGGTGCTGACACACAGCTCCCACAGCTTCAGGAGATCGTGGCCACCATTGCAGACACCAAAACCGGACTGTAATTCTTGTTCTGATGGGTCTGGAAGTGGACCCAATGTAAATCTTTTCACAGGAACATTTTAATAAATAGATAGCCCAGTTTATGTTGCATGAACTGTAATGTTTTAAGTTCATTTTAAACCCAGGTAAGACTACTTCATCTGTCTGCCAAACTTGGCTATCGAGAGACTATAGTGCACAGTGCAGCTTTAAGGGCAAATGAAACAGAGAAAACCTATTGAAATCAAATAAGAAGACTAGAACAAAAAACAAAGGTAATATTTTGGGGCAATAGAATATAATTCTTTAGCACCCAGAATTAAGGGCATAGTACTGAAACACTGGAATGTGCTCAATGACATACCTGGCTGCTCTGAGAGACCACAAATTGGGTATAGAAGAACCAAAAACCTTAAGGATTTTTAGTACATACTAATAATCAAAAAACAACCATTAAGAATATAAAAAAATGGGACATTTCAAATGTTTGCACTGTAGCTGCTGCAAACAAGTTTGGCAGTCTTGTGGACATAGTGTATGTAGATTTCAGTAAAGTATTTGACAAAGTTTCTCATGATATCCTTGAGGATAAACTGGTTAAATGTGGCCTGGATGGTGCAACCATTGGATGGATTCATGGTTGGTTGGTTGAAAAACCGTACCCAATGAGTGCTCAGAAATGGCTCTGTGTCTACATGGAGGGAAGTCTCAAGTGGAGTGCCACAGGGCTCAGTCCTGGGCCCAGTGTTGTTCAATGTTTTTTATAAATGACCTGGAGGAAGACATCGAGGGGATGCTTATCAGATTTGCAGATGACACGAAGCTGGGTGGAATTGCTAATTCTGAAGAAGACAGAGTCAGGATTCAAAATGATCTAGATAGGCTGGAACACTAGGCTGAGACAAATAAAATGAATTTCAATAGAGATAAGTGCAAAGTCCTACACTTAGGTACAAAAAAATCAAAGGCACAAATATAGAATGGGAGGGATTTGGCTTGACAGTAGCACACGTGAAAGGGATCTAGGTGTTCTGGTTGATCACAAGCTAAACATGAGCCTGCAGTGTGATGTGACTGCAAAGAAAGCTAATGCAATCTTAGGATGCATTAACAGAAGCATTGTGTCCAGATCAC
>NW_015173188.1:304481-327722 GCF_001447785.1 Gekko japonicus | reverse complement strand
GGTGATGTCAGGGGGTGTGGCATATGCAAATGAGTTATGCTAATAAGCTCCTGCACCTCTTTGTCTACGAAAAGACCCCTGCCTACCACCATTGTTTGACCGGAGAACCAGTCTGTTGGCACTAACCAAAATCATCTGCTCTTGCCCACAGTCAGCATGCAGGCTGGGAGGAGGGTGCCTTCCCATTTTAACCCCTTGCAGTTTGTCCCTCTGTGCTTCAGATGGGCATTCACAGAACGCTACAAAACAACCATCTTGATACGGCCAGTACAAGTTGTGCACCATTCTGCCAACCTATTTCTAGAATTGAGTCATTCGGGAAAAGAACCAAGCCCGCCTCTTGCTGTTACAGCCAGTTTGGTGTAGTGGTTAAGTGTGCGGACTCTAATCTGGAAGAACGGGGTTTGATTCCCCACTCCTCCACTTGCACCTGGCTGGATGACCTAAGGCAAGCCATAGGTCTGATAAGAGCTGTTCTTGAAAAGTGCAGTTTCTGTCAAGAGCTCTCTCAGCCCCACCTACCTCACAGGGTGTCTGTTGTGGGGAGGGGAAGGGAAAGGAGTTTGTAAGCCGCTCTGAGACACCTTTGGGTAGTGAAGGGCGGGGTATAAATCCAATCTCTTCTTCTTCTTCTTCTTCAAGCGGAGGCTAGATGACAGTCTTTCGAGTATGTTGTAGGTATGTAGGGCTATCTTTCGGCTATGCTCCTGCAGATGCAGGGGGTTGGACTAGATGACCTGCAAGGTCCCTTCCAACCCTAACATTCTATGATTCTATGATTCTATAACATCCCTGCTGATGAGCTAGCAATCACATGGAGGTGGTAGGGACAGTACACATTTATTCACTATCCCTGTCCACATGTTTGCTAAATGTGCACAGGGCATATGTGCTCTGTGTGGGGAGTTTGTTTTTAATTAGTACAACTAAGTGGGGGGCTGAAGAGCTAACAGTGGATTCTTAACCATAGTTCCACTATTTTTGGACCCTTGTCTTCAATGGGATTAGAAAGGGGACAAACTATGTTTAGGATTGCCATGTAAATATTCTCCCTGCTTCCCACACCACTGCAATCTGAATTGTGGCTGTGCATGCACCCTGTATTCCTTTTACAGAATGGTGGATATCTGTGATCATCACCATGTCTGTTTGGCAGTGTTCTATCTGGTCCTGGCCTATTATCTATCTATCTATCATCATAATCATCATCATCAATCCTTCCCTGATATGTGCTGGGAGACAGACTCTGCAAAGCATCAACAGTGACACGCGGTCCTCACAACTTCCTTCATCAAATGGTGGAGGAAGCTACAAGGGGCTCAGCCATACTCAAGTTAATATTGAGCAACAGGCAAGAGATGGTAGATGGGGTGAAGGTGGTGGGGACCTTAGGGGAAAGTGACCATGACCTGCTAGAATTCCTTTTGCTGTGGGGGACCAAGGACGTTCGTAGCCACACGTGTATGTTAGATTTCAATAGGGCAGATTTTAATAAACTCAGAGGCATGATGAGAATCAATCCATGGGTGAGACTGCTGGAAGGATAGGGAGCAAGTGAAGGGTGGGCTCTCCTAAAACAAGAGCTCTGGCATATTCAAGCCGTCAGTATTCCAACAAGAAAGAAACATGGTAGAGGATCCAAGAAGCCAATGTGGATGAACAGAGAACTGTATGATGTGCTAAGAAAGAAAAAGGAAATGTTCAAGAAATGGAGGCAAGGACATACCTTTAAAGAAGAATATCTGTGAGTTGCTAGGCACTGTAGGTCAGCCATCAGAGGCCAAAGCTTACAGTGAGCTAAAGCTGGCCAGGGAGGCTCGCTACAACAATAAACTCTTCAGATATGTGAGGAGCAAATGCAAGATAAAAGAGGTGATGAGCCCACTGTTGGGTGCAAATAAAGAAACTCTGATAGAGGACAGAGAGAAAGCAGAAAGTCTTAATCCCTATTTTGCCACAGTTTTTTCCTTGAAAAAGAGTGCAGGCTCATCTAGAGATGGTAGTAGGCAAGGCACAGCGTCCGGGCTGCTGTTTGACATGGACAGAGAGGTAGTTGAGAAGCACCTGGCTACGTTGAATGAGTACAAATCCTCTGGGCCAGATGGTATGCATCCAAGAGTGCTCAAATAACATTCTATAGAGCTTGCAGAGCCTTTGTCCATCATCTTCCAGACCTCTTGGAGGATGGGAGATGTGCCACAAGGCTGGAGGAAGGCAGTTGTTATCCCAAATTTCAAAAAAGTGAGGAGGGATGACCCAGGAAACTACAAGCCAGTCATTCTGACCTCTGTCCCAGGGAAGATACTGGAACAAGGAATTGATCTGTGAGTATCTAAAGGACAACTTGGTGATCCAGGGAAGTCAGCATGGATTTGTCCCCAACAGGTCCTGCTAGACCAACCTCATTTCCTTCTTTGATAGAGTTACCAGCTTACTAGATTGAGGGAATGCTGTTGATGTTGTTTACCTCAATTTCAGTAAAGCTTTTGACAGGGTTCTCCATGATGTACTGATGGGTAAACTAGAGGACTGTGGACTGGACAGTAGGATAGTTAGGTGGATAGGGAACTGGTTGGAAAACAATACTCAGAGAGTAGTTGTCAATGGCATTTCATCTGAATGGAGGGAGGTGTCCAGTGGGGTGCCACAGGACTCGGTTCTCGGCCCAGTGCTTTTCAATATTTTTATAGATGATCTGAATGAGGGTGTGGAGGGACTACTCATTAAATTTGCAGATGACACTAAATTGGGAGGAGCAGTGAACACACCAGAAGACAGAAATAGAATTCAACAAGAACTGAACTTGCTGGAAAAGTGGGCAGATGTGAACAAGATGCAATTTAATAAGGATAAGTGTCAAGTTCTACATCTGGGGGAAAATGAGGAACATGGATACTGGATGGGGGATATGCTTCTGAGTAGCAGGGTATGTAAACAAGATCTGGGGGTACAGGTGGACTGTAAGTTAAATATGAGCAACCAGTGTGATGCAGTGAAAAAAAGGCTAATGAGATCTTGGAGTGTATCAACAGAGGCATAACATCCAAATTGCAAAATGTGATAGTCCCGCTGTACACTCCATTGGTCAGGCTGCACCTGGAGTATTGTGTGCAGTTATGGAGGCTTCACTTCAAAAAGGATGTAAACAGAATGGAGTGGGTGCAGAGGAGAGCGACGAGGATGATCGAGGGCCTGGAGATTAAGCCCTATGAGGAAAGGCTGAGGGATTGGGGAATGTTTTGTCTGGAGAAGAGGAGGTTGAGGGGGGATATAATTGTTCTCTTTAAGTATTTGAATTGCTGTCACTTAGAAGAGGACAGGGAGTTGTTCCTGTTAGCAGCAGAGGACAGGACTCACAAGGGTTTAAATTAATGGTTGGAAGGTACTGGTTGGATATTAGGAAATAACTTTTTTACAGTAAGAGTTGTAGAACAGTAGAATCAGCTACCTAGGGAGGTGGTGAGCTCCCCCTCACTGGCAGTCTTTAAAAAGCAGCTGGAGAAACACTTGGCAGGGATGCTCTAGGCTGCATTGAGCAGGGGGTTGAACTAGATGACCGGTATGGCCCCTTCCAACTCTGTGATTCTATAATTCTAAATCTCAATTTGGCCAAATCTGTGGATACTTAAATCCAGAGAGTGGAGCCATGACCAAACAAGGCACATCTTTCTATCTATAAAACAAACAGACCCAGATTCTCAGAAAAATCTGATGTAAAAAACCCCGGGAGAATTAAGCCCATCTATAATATCAAAAGCAGCAGAAGAGATTGCCCTCTGTGGTTGTTGTTAGGCAATTGCAACAACATTGCCAATTAAATGCCTGGATTTTTGTCAGTCAAAGGTGGTGTGTATGTGTTTCCGTGTGTGCTCATGCATGCATGCGCAAAGGTCTTTTGTAGAATCATAGAATCATAGAGTTAGAAGGGACCTTTAGAGTCATCTAGTCCAACCCCCTGCACAGTGCAGGAAATTCTCAAATACTCCCTCTCCACACCCACAGTGACTGCTGTTCCACATCGAGAAGATGACAAAATGCCTCCAGGATCTCCAGCCAAACTGACCTGGAGAGATATTGCTGCCTGACCCCAAAGTGGCAATCAGCATTTCCCTGGGCATGTAAAAAAGAGTTACAGGAACTCAGCACTGATGCAGCCTTTCCTGCCCTCCCTCTCATGATCTGCCTAAGTTCACAGAATCAGCATTGCTGTCAGATGGCCTTCTAGCCTCTGTTTGAAAACCTCCAAGAAGGAGAGCCCACCCACCACCCAAGGAAGCCTGTTCCACTGAGGAACTGCTCTGTCAGGAAGTTCTTCCTAATGTTTAGTTGAAAACTCTTCTGATTTAATTTCAACCCATTGATTCTGGTCCAATCTTCTGGGGCAACAGAAAACAACTTCGTACCATCCTCTATATGACAGCCCTTCAACTATTAGAAGATGGTTATCATATCACCTCTCAGTCGTCTCCTCTCTAGGCTAAACATACCCAGCTCCTTCAACCTTTCCTCATAGGACTTGGTCTCCAGACTCCTGACTATCTTTGTTGCCCTCCTCTGGATACATTCCAGCTTGTCTATATCCTTCTTAACCTGGAGTGTCCAAAACTAACACTCTAGGTGAGGTCTAATCAGAGCCGAGTAAAGCGATACTATCACATCGCGTGATCTGGATACTATACTTTTGTTGATACAGCCCAAAATCGCATTTGCCTTTTTAGCCACTGCATCACACTACTGACTCATGTTCAGTGCATAGTCTACTAAGACCCCTAGATCCTTTTTGCATCTACTACTGCCAAGACAAGTCTCCCCCATTCTATAATTATGCATTTGATCTTTTCTACCTAAATGCAGAACTTTACATTTATCCCCATTGAAAATTCATTTCATTTGTTTTAGCCCAGTTTTCCAGCCTGTCAAGATCATCTTGTATCATGACTCTGTCTTCTGCCATATTTGCTACCCCTCCCAATTTAGTATCATCTGCAAATTTAATAAGCATTTTCTCTGTTCCTTCATCCAAATCATTTATACAAATGTTGAACAAAACAGGTTCTAGGACAGATCCTTGAGGCACTCATCACTCCTCTCCAAGAAGATGAGGAACCATTAACAAACACTCTTTGGGTGCGATCTGTCAACCAGTTACAGATCCACCTAGCAGTCATAAGATCCAAACCACGTGTTACCAATTTGTCAACAAGAATATTATGTAGAACCTTATCAAAAGCCTTACTGAAATCAAGATAAACTATGTCTACAGAATTTCCTTGACCCAGCAATGTTGGTTGCAGTCACACGTGCCAGAAAAAATGAGGGGGAAGCGAGGCTATTTCCACCAGAGGAATTTGACCTGCAGTTGCATGATCACACCTCACTTTGAAGCTGTGGGTGCAGTCCGTCAGTGTGTGATGAGATACAACTGCAGGTGAGTTGGGGGGGTTGTTTGTGCCTTTCCCTCCATGCGCTTAACTGAGGGATCGATGAATCACACCTCCGCACCGAGAGCTCCCTATGGAGTTTGCGATGATGTGCATACTGCAAAGGGAGAAAAAAACAATGGCACAGAGTCTGATCAGACCATCCCAACACCATGAGAGTGCACTGGAGCAATCAGACACAGGAAAGTCCGTTTGTGGATCATCGTAACCTGTTTACTACTGGATTTTCCCTGGTGTCTTTTAACTCCGCTTCTGCAGCGGAGCAGAATGGGTTGCTGACGGCTGCGGGGCACTTCCCAAATCCACCCAGCATTCGTGCTATGTCTAATTGTGCGTATGATTGCAGCTATAGTAACTTTCTCAAAAAAAGAGATAAGGTTAGTCTGACATGACTTTTTCTTGAGAAACCCATGCTGGCTCATGTGTTCTGTTTTTGCCATGTTGAGCACCATTTCCCTCAGAAGAGAAGTCTGAGGAAAAGTGGGAATTGGGCAGTTCTGCCCTCTCTTCATCATCTGTTACGTTTTCACTTTCCTGTTCCCACAATGGGCCTACTGTGTCCTTGCTCTTTTTCTTACTTTGAACATAGGAAAATAACCCTTTTTTGTTGTTTTTAGCATCTCTCACTAGCCTAAGTTCACTACTGAGCTTCAGCTTTCCTAACTTTCTCTCTACAGGCACTGGTTATTTGTTTATGTTCATCCTTTGTTATAAGACCCTCCTTTCACTTTCTAAATGAGTCTTTTTTATTTCTCAAGTCTTTAGAAAGCTGTTTATGGGGCCACCGTGGTTTCTTTAGGCTCCTCCCATTTTCCCTTCTCATAGGAATCATTTGTGATTGTGCCTTCAGTATTTTGCTTTTAAGAAACTCCCATCCCTCTTGAACTCCCTTCTTCTAAAGTATTTCTGGCCATGGGATTCTACCTAGCATAATAGTTTGTCAAAATTTGCTTTCCTGAAGTCCAGCCTATATGTCTGACTATGTACAGCCAGGGCTGTTTTTGCATTTCAAGCAGACTCATTGGGGACGTGCCTGGCAACTGACTTGATATCACCCAACTTGCATGACTCAGTAAGGACTGGCTGTTTGCTACTGTTGAGCAGAAGCCACCCCATGAAAATCAGTGTGGAGTAGCGGTTAGAGTTTCAAACTAGGATCTGGGAAGCCAGGTTTGAATCATCACTCTCCCATAGTGCTCATTGACCTTCATCTAGCTACTCATTCTCAGCCTAAGTTACTTCACAGGGTTGTTGTGAGGATAGAATGGAGGAGGAGATAATGATATAAGCTGCTTTGATGCCGCATTGTAGAGAAAGGTAGGGTATAAATTAAATAATAACTATAGCTGACAATGCGGGGCAGATAAAAGGTAGGTTGGAAGTAGAGAAGGAAGCAGGGAAAGCTGAAGATATGGGGATTGCCAGGAGGAGGGAAAGCAGAAATATTATGGGGAAATGGAAAATTAGATGCCCCTGCAAATCCTTACAGGTTCCTCACAAAGCAATTTGGCCCAGCCTGACCAACTTACACAACTCAGCCCAGCTAAGCAACTGGCACCACACAACTGGGCTGTATTGTTCCCAGGTAGAGACTACTGGGGGAAGGAGGGATGAAAAGGTAAAGATGGGGGGCAGATAAATAGTACGTTGGCTGGTGGGTGGGAGAGGAGAAAAAAGCAGGAAAAGGGGAGAGATTACCAGACTTTCAGGGAAGGGACAGAGGAAACAGTGGGGAAATGAGACACGCCCTGCAATTCCTTGAGGGTCCTCTGCTTGTATATTTATATTCCACTTGGGTGGTGTAGGCAGATCTCTGTAAACTGAAAAGTTTGGTCTTTGTAAACTGAACATTACTTTGTTATGCTGAAAGAGCGTGAGGCATTATAGTTGTGCACCATGTTCTTTGGCTTTCAATGTCAGATAAGATCAGAGCAGAGAAGCTGCAGAGGCCCTAAAGTTTCACTGACCATTATAAATGATCAATTAAAGAGGGAAACATAAAACCAGTGTGCTTAAAGGAGGAAAGGGATGTAAAGGAAGATAACCTGAAGCAACAAAAGCTGCCCATATCTTTGGTAAATAGCTGGAGCTATTGACCTATTTGAAATATCCTACTTTTTTCTCATCCTGGCACTGAGTGTCTATATACTTGCATACTTATATAATTATGCATGGTAGAATAAAGTAATTTTTAAAGGTGGGGAAAATGCAGAAAAAGGAACTTCACCAGAATTTTCTTGCAAAACTTCAATTATGTGCTACACTTTTGAACAGTTTCAATGCTCCCAGTCAGGGCATTATTATTATTATTATTTTTTGAAAAAGAAGTGCCAGAACTCTCAAGAGGGAAATGAAGTTTTCAATCTGTATACTGAAAACTTACGAACTTTTAAACCTTTTAAAAATAATTTTGTCAAAGAGGTTCTGGAACTCCATTCCAGTGCATTCTCCCAGAAAAAGACTGGGGCCCAGTTATCCAAAACTCTCAGAAATCCAAGTGTTGTATTTCAGTGGACTGAGCAGAGAAAGTACATGCAACAGCTCTTTTCATCCAGATAGAGATACACGCAAAGAAGGCTATTATCTTCTGCTTGAAAACAATTGGATCGATTTAAAATATCAAATTGTGTAAAATGACTACATTATTGCTCTTGAATTAATCCACAGGATTTAGGATAAAATCTCGAGGAAAGTGTGTTCAAGTCCTATGGTAATTGCTATACTAGAGGCTGAGGCACACAGTTAAATGCTTAAATTCTATTACCATCAGCAGGGATTAGTTAACAACACCATCTAGCCTTAGTTATACCTTTTAAAAACTCCAATGAATTATACTTAACAGGTACCAGTCTCTTTTATTGAAATCAACAGATCTGAAACCTACTTCAGTTTGTCTTGATATTGACAACCATTTTAAAACTGTTACTCCAGATTTCAAAAGCAAGTACCTGGATAATTTTTGACATTCAAAAATACTTCTGGCACTGTTTCACACCTTGTGTGAAATCTAATATACGATTGAAAAAGAGTCCTGAACAAGAGTGTGATGCTTTCTTATGTAAGTTATAAGATGTATTTCCTTTTGTTAAAGACCTTTTGAAAAGAAAGTATGCAGTTGCATCAGTACTGCAAAATAAGGACATAAAAGGACAGTAGGCGGGTTAACCAATTTATTATGACTGATTATTAGCCACAAGGTATAGATAGGGACTCTGGGGCAAGTGATGCTCTGTCTCCTTGGTGCTTGGGGGGGGGTCAACAGTGGGAGGGCTTCTAATGTCCTGGCCACACTGGTGGACCTCCTGATGGCACCTGGTATTTTTGGCCACTGTGTGACAGAGTGTTGGACTGGCTGGGCCTTTGGCCTGATCCAACATTGGCGTCTCTTATGTTCTTATTTACATAAATTGTCACTAGATCTGTGCAAAGTGCTACTAATGAATAGCTTATTGTGGCTACCAGCATCTTTGGCAGGGTTTAAACATCAGCAAATTTAAAACATCAGCATTACAATTGCTTTGCTTATCATCACATGCACAGGAACAGTGCTAAGAGTTGTTAAGCTTCATTTCCCTCCCCTTGTATGCTCCTCAAGCACCTAAGGACACCAACCACCAAGGACATTCCTGCTGCAGCCCAACTGCTTGAGCCAATAATGGGCTAGCTTTGGAACAGCCCCCCATCCTCAGATGGATCAGGGTGCTTGCCAATTAGTCAGAAGACTAGGCCTAATTCAGAAGTACCACCACTTGCCAAGAAGGTTCAAAAATTCCTGGCTGGACCCTCAAAAGGTGATCAGCTACATCCACATGGTTCATATGGAAGGTAGGTCAGCCAAACTTGCAGCAAAACCTGCTGCAGAAGCTCAAATAGCTTATTGAGCTAAGTTCTCAAGCTTTGTTCTGAAGGGCAGCTCCACATGCAGCAGTAGCTCTGATATCACTAAGCTTTTCTTGCTGAGTTTGCAGGCTAGGCAAGAGTTCAACTGTCAGTTAACTCTGTTTGCTTCATTAATTTTATCTTGGACAGCTAGTTGAAACAGTTACAGAAAAGTTAGATTAGTTGTTTTTTAAATAGAGGTTAAGAGTCTTGCTATATCAGATATATCTCATATGTACCTGCTGATTGGCCTAACTATACTTATGCTGTTTATCTCATATTTAGCCAAGGGTGTAGACTTTCCAATTTCCCGGGGGGGGGGGGCTGGGGCTGGGCCGGAGGCATTGCTGTGCTAGGAGCAAGGGTGGCTCCCGGGGGAGGCTGAGCACCTTCCTGAAAATTTCGGCGGGGGCTGAAGCCCCACCGCCCCCACAAAGATTACGCCTATGTATTTAGCTATGAACCAATCAGTTATCTGGATAATATCACATGATTATGATAGACCAGATTTAGAGAAAGATAAGACTGATATTTTTCTATAAATATGCGCTCCTGTGTCAAGCAAATCAGATTTCTCTGGATAAGTCTCAGAAGAAGAATAGGTGAGATTACTTGGCAGGTAAACTGGGCTTTTTGATAATCCCTAAAAGCAGTGAGACAAACAGGTGAAACCTGATTTGCTTTTAAAACTATTCCCTTCTGTACTATGATTAAACAGTGCTAGGTACATTGATAATTTTAGCATTTATCTTCACAGTAATTGTAGGGTTAACTTTTTCATGCCTGTACTCTTCTATCTTGCTCAATAAAAAAAATTCTTATCTAAATAAAAGATAAAAGTTTGTACAAGTGTTCTGCCTGGTTTGCTGGTTACATTTCAAAGAACCGAACTCATCCCCTTACTCTTTTGCATTATCAGAATGAAAGGTCGTTAATCACTCTTTAATAGATACAGCCAGGAGAACTCTGCTGTTAAATATTTTTGCAGAAGGCAAAGCATTTAAAAGTGTTTAGTTCACTGATTGGATGCAGAAGGGAAAATATCATTACACACACAAGACAACAAATGGTTCCTCAAGAGCCAACAGGGGTCTCCTGTGCTAATAAAAATTGAGACTAACACAATGCAGTACCCCAGCCATATAAACTGGGAAATAAATTCAGCCGAAACTAAGCTCTTTCACGTCCAGCTGGAAAATTTGCAAATGATTCTTTATTTCAGGATCCTTCTTTTTTCTGGTTAACGGTGAGATTCCTGCCCACTTTCAACTATGAAGACCTTGTGCCTTGTCTTAGTCCTCCTCTTTGTGTTGCTGGATCCTCCAAGTAAGATATATCTGAACTGATCTATGCTTTGCTGGGGATATATGGAAGCAGACAGAATGCAGTTTAAGAATGGTATTACAGATGCTTAAAACAATAGCTTGAAGGTTCTTCCCCCAAGTGAAAACTGCCAATTTGCTTTTGAGGAAATGGGAATGTAATCTTTGACTACACATGGGGAAATCACATTAAAACCAAATGTACATGTTGTATGTATGAATGATTCTCATCTGCACTGTACCACAGCATTAAAATAGGAAGTATGATGCAGGATTAAGTCCATTTCACATGCAATGTGAAATAATCTATGGTAGGTGTGTTAGTGTGTCTCAGAGCTCACTAAGTTTAAAACCAAGGGAGAAGCAACCTGAGGCGGCATGTTGGTGGTAGCAGCATTAAGCACAACCCTTCTTGCCTCCCAATTCGCCCCTGAAAATCCCCTTGCCCTGTTTTAACTTTCCAAGGCCTACATGATCTTGGGAACACTGTGCTGCCTCCTATAGTTCAGCCCTTAGAGATCTGGTTCAGCAACACTGTGCAGATTACCACTTGTGACGTTTCATTCCTTGGTCTATGAGGATAACTGAACTTTGGGATGAGGTCTAGGGATGGGCACAAGCTGGCTCACGAACTAGAGTTTGTGATGGATTTTGGCTGGTTTGTGGTTTGTGAACTGAAGTTCATGGCAGATCAACCAGCATGAACTTTCAAGCAGTTCACGGGCAGTTCATGCGGTTTGTGAATGGATACATTTCCAGACAGTCTCTGCTCAATCAAAATATTTAACAAACTTCTTGTCAGTTTTAAGGGGTTCCCTCCCTGAGTTCTTTTTGTTAGAAATAATGGACAATCTGTTGGAAAGAAGCTATGGAACTTTATTTCTATATATAACTATGGCAGCTATACACTCAGAAATGGAAATATCCGACAATACCTATAACAGAAGAATGGTTGGAGAAGATGTTGGACCTTGCAACAATGGTTAAACTTACTGCATTGGTTAGGGAAAAGACAGTTTGTTTATTACAGATGAGAAACCCCTTATAGACTTTTTTTGCAGGAAAAAGACAATAATGACTTGATGATTTGTGGTTCTGACCTCACGGTTATTTTGGCACATAAAAGTTTATGATGGTTCATGGGTCATGAACTGGGCACTCCATAAATCATAAACCAAAATGAATACATTTTCCCAGTTTGTGCCCATCCCTAATGAGGTCACTTCAGCCATTTTAGTAATAATGAACATAGAATACAGAACAAACAATATATAGGTCATATAAAAACAATAATGTGATACCAGGAGGAAATGTACAGTACAATATAATCAATCAAAACATCATACTCGGTGCAGCATAACAATAAGAGAAAATGGACACGGAACTGTCTAAAGCTTGAGGAATCAGAATTAGGAAAAGAAGCCTCAGAAACTAAGAAACTCTGTCAAACAGAAGAGTCCCAACAGTTGGTCAAGTTGGAGGGTCAGTTAAAAGTGAATCCAGGAATGGTAAGATGGATTTGACGGAAGTAGATCTTGTTCAGCCATGAACTGAAGAACTCATGCCCAGGTGTTAACAAATTGAGATGAGGATTTAGTAGAGTCCATAGGAAACTGTTGCACGATGTTGGTGATTTTGGCCAGAATAAACTGACCCCAGATTTTATAGCACCATGAAGTTATGGTTGGGGTTTTTTTTTTTAGGAAATTTCAACATAGTTGTAATTGTCAACCTGGCTGCAGTGAGAAGAATCAAAGTGATTTCTTTGTGGGTATCCAACCACGCTGTAGAATCCCATAAATTGAGAAGTGATCATTCAGGGTGTACTGGCCATTATTGTGAAGTGATTTTATTTATCTGTCCCATGATCTCGCACCAGAATGGCTGTATCACTGGGCATTCCCACCAGCAGTGAAAATAATTTCTGAGGTAACCACGGTTTTCCCAGCATAAAGGTTAGATGCAAGGATAATGGCCTCTTATGTCTTCTTGTCAGTGACAACATATTCCTTATTTTGAGAGCTTGTAGATCTCAGGGCAAAAGGAGATCAAGCATTTATATTCATACATGGCAGCAAAACATGGAGAAAGAAAGCATCATTCAGTTGAACTGTTTTAGTCCCAGTGTATTGTTACATCCCAAAGAGTTCTCACATGGATAGGTCATGCCTATTTCCATCTCCTGTTGGTTTTCCCATTCTGTTGCCAACTTATTTTCTTTTCTTTCCTTTTCTACAGGAGTCATTGCAAGGATATCAGACAGAGATGACTGTCTTGAACACAATGGTTTTTGCTTGAAAGATATCTGTCCATCACCTCTAGATAAGCATATTGGACAGTGTACTCCTTCATCAGCTTGTTGTGCATTCTGAAGTGAATTTTCTCATGAAAAACATTCAAAATGTTATATATATAATTCTTTTGGTTAAAGGAAGGCCCCACCTTTCTGGGTGCAAGAGTTATACTGGAGGCATTTTAAAATCCATTTAACAATTAAGGCCGAATCTGCATCAAGCATTTGCTCCGCTGTCTTACCAAACCCACACTGGAACAGAAATTCCCATCTACATTGAATGCTGCTTTCACTTTGATTGATTGTCGAATTTTATAGCAGCGTCCAGACTGCATGCTGCTTTCACTTCGTTTGATCTCTGGTTTTATGGTGGCTGTCTGCATAGATTTATGACTGTTTTATGGCCATTCAGGGATGACTCTGCATTAACCTGGGGTATTTGAATGTGGTTTTGAGCCACATCTTTTTCTGTTCCAGTGTGGGTTTGGTACAACAACGGAGCAAATACTAGATGCAGATTGGGCCAATGTGGGGAGTGAGGTGCTGTCTATGGTGTTGAAATTTTAAGAGAGTAGCAAGTTGAATGTTTGGTACAACAACGGAGCAAATACTAGATGAAGATTGGGCCAATGTAGCAAGTTGAATGCAAAAGAGTATTAAATAGACATGTTGCAAATGTTGAAACCAATGCAATTGCCACCTGAATTTACCTGGATTGAACTCTCTTGATTCCATGTGAGATGAGCTCCTGATTGGATTCCATCAAGGACCAAGGACTTCATCTCAAACAGTATCCTTTAAATGAATGACATTGGGTAGATTACATTGCTTGCTGTGGCTGTGCAATCAGGGGCATCTATTTAAGAAGTGATTGTGAGGTGACAGTGGCTGGAATAATCTATGCAGCAAAACGATAATCAGACATCTGTCCAAGCTTAGAAGAATGGGAAATTAAACTCACTGATTATGCAGTAATGGTGAAATTAACTACCTGAACTAGATCAATTTTGAAATTTGAGGTGAAATGGAGTGTTTTATGCAAGCAGGAGATAAATTTAGAATGAGAAATAGCTTAAAATTGTATAAAAATGTATTGCCATGAATATAAATGTATTGCAATGCAAAAATAGAATGAGAACAAGTTTTGAATATAAATGTATGAGGAAGTGGATCTTGAACAAAAATATCTGTAATTTTTTATCCTGCATGTGTGATATATAATAGACTTTACTGTAAGCTTTGGTGTATTAAAAGTTATAGCTCGTTTGTAGAAATGATGAAATATATAAAATAGAATATGCAATAACAATGAAATTAATACTATAGTTGCAAAATAGAATAGTTATGAAATTTGAAATTCAAAATGTTTGAAGAACCATTGTATTCTATAGAAAATGTCTTAAAAACTATAATGAAGGGAATGTTTATTAAAAACTATAATGAACTATAATGAAGGGAAATATTTATTTTTCTGTTCTATATATCCTGCAATGTATAATAATCTTGAGATATATAATTCATTATATAATCCCTCTTTTCTTTTCATTCTCTCTCTATTATATCTTGCTTTCTAAAATAAAAATATATAAAAAATAAGTGATTGTGGGAACTGATCATGAAATTATCTGAGTTCATTACCAGACAGTGAAGGCACAAAGAGATCACTAAGTATTTACTAAACATATTTTTTCCATTTTGCTTTACAATAATTGGATATGGCAGCATATAGTTTGACAGGTAGCTGCAGTAAAAAAAAAAAAGTGCAATCCCACTGAATGGGACATCTGAATTCCATCTAATGTATCTGAATGGCTTGATGAGGGATTGGATCAGAATGGACAAGCAAGGCAGGAGCTGAAGTCCAAAAGGTATATAATAATATATGAAAAGAAATCAAAATCTACAGCATCCAAAAGATTAAGAATACAAAGAATATACAATCTAACCTATGCAATTGTGAAAAAACCTAATTTAATTACATTTTCTGATTACCACATTAATAACTGTTTTCGATTTTTTAAATCACAAAATTCCAAGTTCTTGTGGCCCTTTCAATATCTTGAGATTTTTTCAGTAGAGTTAGTTTTAGTAATGTATTCATTTCCTTAACTTTATTTAACCAAGCTTTGCTTTCTGAACTATGGCAAAAAAACAGCCTTGCTGCTCTCAGTAAATGTAATGCAATAGTCTGATATTATTTTGGAATAGATGCCATATAATTAATCAAAACAAGTTCTATACATTTCCTCAGGTTCATTCCCAGTGCCACAGACATTGATCTAATTATCAAGTCCCATAAGGATTGTGCTCTATTACAATGCCACCACATGTGTAAAGAGTTAGCATTCCAATCTTGGCTCATCTGCACTGGCTTCCAATTTGTTTCCTGGCACAATTCAAGGGGCTGGTATTGATGCTTAGCTCTCTATATGGTTTGCGACCAACATAACCGAAGGACCTCCTATAGCATCATAAACCTACCTGACCACTGCAATATTTTCTACAGGCCCTGCTTTGGGTGCTCCTATCTTCTGAGATTGGTGGGTGACAACTGGGAGAGGGCCTTCTTTGTTAGCAATTAGACCCCTCCCACAGATGGGTAGTTGGCACCCAGAGAGAAAATAAGCCCAAACACTCTTCATATTATATCACTCCACATATCATAAGTGCATCATATGTCTAACACACTGTCTGGCCTAGAAATGACCCCAAAAGGGATGCCAGTCAGAACAACAGCTTGGGGAAATATTTGGAAGTGAATAAAAGGGTTGAATTGCAAATAACTCTCCTCCACTCTAAAGTAATGTATATGTGACAGCAAATGAGTTTCTCAGGAAAACAGTACCTAACCTTAAATTAATCTCTTTCATACCCAATCCTATTATCCCTTTTTGACACATTTACCCTCGTTAGCACATCCATAACACCAGAAAGTTTCCCATGGTTTTTTTGGGGGGGGTTATCAATGGCTATTAACACCCACATTCTGTCCCTGGGTGAGCTATCAAGCTCTGTCCAATTCTTTGATCTCCCTCCTGAAGAACCATCAAGCTTTGATAAAGCCTTTTGGGGAAATTCCGGTAAGCACATCAATCCATTATTTTGGGTGGCAAACTTTTTATAATGCCTCAGGGAACATTTTCCCTATAAATACAAGCACTCATCTTCATTGTGTGTGTGTGAGTGTGAGTATGTGTGTGTTCTTGGTGCCTACATACCCCCACCCTTGTGTGTGGGGTCACCTCTCCTCCGTAAAAGACAGGATGTTTCACTCCGTGGACCATGTTTTTCAAGACTGGTAAATATAGCCTCTCCTAACACCCCCCCCACTGCTCCCTATTTTCTTCTTAGTTAGCCTTGCGTATGTTTCTGTGTGTATGTTTGCTCTTTTATTATTTTTTTTGATAAAAACCTTACCAGTTGAACATCCGACTGGTTTATTCTGATATCTGAGGAAAGATCCTGGTATACAAAAGTGGAGATCCTGAGTTACCCCCTCTTGCTAAGCTAATTTCTACGGATGTGCATTTGGTTCGTCTGAACCGAATGCACCCCCGAAAATGGCCCATTCGGACCCCGTTTTGGCTGTTGCAGGCCGATTCAGATTCTCTGATCTGAATTGGCTTGCCGCTGAATTGCCACCGAATTTTGGCGGCAATTCGGCCCCATTATATCCTATGGGCCATTGAAGTCAATGGTGAAAACATAGAGTATATTCTGGGGGCTGGAGGGGAGGGGGAGCACCAAAAATACAGAGCATCACTTGCCCAAGAGTCCCTATCTATACCTTGTGGCTAATAGCCAATGATGGACCTCTGCTCCATATGCTTATCTAATTCCCTTTTGAAGCCGTCCATGCTTGTAGCCGCCACCACTTCCTGTGGCAGTGAATTCCATGTGTTAATCACTCTTTGGGTGAAGAAGGACTTCCTTTTATCCGTTCTAACCCGACCGCTCAGCAATTTCATGGAGTGCCCACGAGTTCTTGTATTGTGAGAAAGGGAGAAAAGTACCTCTTTCTCTACCTGCTCTTTCCCATGCATAATCTTATAAACCTCAATCATGTCACCCCTCAGTCGTCGTTTCTCCAAGCTAAAGAGCCCTAAGCGCCTTAACCTTTCCTCATAGGGAAAGTGTTCCAACCCCTTTATCATTCGAGTTGCCCTTTTCTGCACTTTTTCCAAAGCTATAATATCCTTTTTACGGTGTGGTGACCAGAATTGCACACAGTATTCCAAAGGAGGTCGCACCATTGATTTATATAGGGGCATTATGATATTGGCAATAGGCCCAAAGACTCCTGAATCAGCTGGTACTGACGAAACTGACATGCGGGAGTCTTACTGCCAGCCGAAATTGATTCTGACAAATCCGAATGGGCCAATTTTTTTTTTTGCACACCCCTACTAATTTCCCACACTAATTATTAAACAAACATTTTGGGTAACATCTTGTTCATGGCACCAAAACAGTAGACCTCTCTGTCCACGGAGATTAGTCTGTTCCCTTCTGTTGCAGCGTTCCACCAGTGGGTGAATTCTTTTTTGCTTCATTTGGCATTCCCTTAGTGATCTCTCTTTCTTGTCCAATGCTTTGATTGTTTTGAATGTCTTAATTGTTTTTTATGTCTTTTATATTCAGTTTTAGTGGTTTTAAAATGTGGCCCTTGTGAGGTCAGAAAGGCAGGATATAAATATTCAAAATTAAATAAATATATAATTGACCATGAATCAGCAATGTGATGTGGCTGCAAAAGGAGTAAGTGCTAATTTAGGCTGGATTAAAAGGAAGCATAGGGTCCAATTAATAAGATGTAATAGTGAGTTGTGCACTTTACTGAGAATGTAGTCATACTAGAATAGTTTCAAATGAGGGCAGCTAATCAGGGGTCTGGAAAAACAAGTCCAGTGAGAAGAGGTTGAAGAAACAGGAAGGTCTAGCTTTGAAAAGAGAATACTGAGGGTGATACATGATCACACTCTTCAGATATTTGTAGGGCTATGACATGGAACAGGACAAAGAATTGTTCCCTTTTGCTCTAGATGGCAAACCTAGATTTCAATAGCCTTTAAGTAAAGGATAGAACACTCCTGGTGATCATTAGGGAAAACTTTGTAACAGTAAGAGAGTTTGACAATAGGACCAATTGCTTGGGTGTATGTGTGCTGTCCCTAGCTGGAGGTTTTCAAACAGAGGCTAGACACCCATTTCTAAACACAGCTCATTTATATATTTCTGATCCTAATGCTAATGGGCCAGTTTGCTGAATTGTGAGCTCAAGATTTGCATCAGCTAGGTCTCCTTCCAATGTTGGATTGTATTTTATTATATTTACTGTATTTATTGTATTTAGAATTATTAATCTATTCGATTGTTAAAATGTTTTATTAATGGGGGGCGCTGGTGGCTGAGATTCCAGCTGGCTGCATCCCTTCCAGCTCCTGCTATTCCCACAGAAAATTAGAGCTCTGCTTACAGAAATCACAGCCTTGACTGGAATAAATATCAATGCCAGGTATGGGAAGAACTAGAGCAAAAAAAGGTGCCCCAAAACTTTCTTACAGACCTCCTAAAAAGAGTAATATTGACATAGTACACTCAGATGACTCAGACCTGGAGGCTTCTCTGTTAGAGGAAATGGCAGTAGTGGGGAGTAACCCTGACCAAAGTGAACAGACTGATATTGCAAGCCCTAACAGAGATAAGGAATGAAATTAAGAATGATATAAAGTCACTGAGTGGAGAGGTTGGACAATTAAAAAAGGAATTTGGATTGCTCAAACAAACAATTGAGCCAATAAATAAGAAATTAGATGAGCTTACTGCAGCCCTGAAAATGACAGAGAGGAAAGCTGAATTAGCACATCAGTCGGCAAGAAAGAATGCAGGAGACATCAAAGAATTTAAGGAGTTTGCGATATGGGCTAAGAATAAGATTATACTCCAGTATCTGTAAACTTTGGTGAAAAAGAAAATCTCACTTCAGCTTTAAACAAATGAAGGGATCATCAGGTCTGCTTTCCGGCTAAACATCTCCAAAAAGCCCCCTGAGAATGCTTCCCCCGACATTATTTTTGAGTTTAAACAGCTACAGACGCAAAATAAACTTTTTGTAATTGCGAGAGAAGCACGATTGGAGGACACGATTGTGTATCTGTTTCCTGACATTCCAGCAGAGGTAATTAATGCAAGAAGACATCTCAGGGAAACAGCAAAAATCCTCAGAGATAAAGGAATTCAGTACAGATCGCTGTCCCTGGGACATTTAGTCCTCAATTTGGAAAACAAAATGTTCACAGCTTTTAATGAGATTACAGGGAAAAATTTAGTAGATGCAGTAGCTAAATTAAGGAACGGAAGTGTTTGAACTGAGATATTATGTTTGGTAGCAGAGTGGTAGAAAGTAATTCATAAAGTAAGTTAGAGTTAGCAAGTTAGTATGTTAGTATATAGAGTAAGTTAGAGTTAATAGCTAGGATAATTGTGAATTATAATAAAGGAAAATAGACAACAGGAATGGACTTGTTAAACCAACGGCACAGCAAGGAGGGGAAGGGTGTGCCCCCCCCCCCAAGACTTCCGATCAGAGGGAGGAGGGTTTCCTTCTGTTGCAGAGGCTTCTCTGCAGCATCCAGTTTTGGAGGCAACCCTGTTCAACTTTTCTTTCTAGGTTTGGAAGAAGATACAATATAAGTATAAAATAAGTGTGTATGGAGGGAATCCAGCTAAAGAAGAAAAGAAGTCTTAGATAAATTAAGGAAGAATCTAATAATGTTTAGATTATGAACTAGAGGAATGTTGTATGGTGGTCTGGTTACGTGGGTAAAGAAAGGGAATAAGATAATGAGGATGGAGATTATTTATATGCTTTCAATGTTTAATATGATTTCTAGAAAGAGGAGAGTATAAGGAAAATGAAGTGTTGATATGTATAAAATATATGGATACATGTACATTCAATAAAATATTAATTTAAAATGTTTTATTAGTGATGTCACCCATTCTGAGCCTGGACACAGGGGAAGGCGGGTTATATATTGAATCAATCAATCAATCAATGGACAACAAGGACTTGCAGATGCAGGCCGTCCCACAGGAAATAGTGAAATGTAGGCAACAACTGTTTCCATCTCCTCCTTTGCCATATGCACCAAACAATGCTGACCTTGGTGCTAAATGCCGATTTGGTCCCTAATCTGGGTCTGTTGTTCCAGTTTAGGACTATGTGGTGAGCTATAATGATCCTCCCAATGGGATTTCACATTATATTCACATCTACAAAAGATACCTGAAATATAAAGGTTTTTAATTATTATGAAATTACTAAATTATTTATCCACAACATTTAATGATGTTCTACCGGGAACTTAATAGTTCTACTAGGGCAACCAATCCATTCAAAGCAACACCAACTGAAGCCGCTGCCAAACCCATGGAATAATAATGATTAATAATTATTGTATGGCATTGTGTGTAGTATAGTCAGGAGATCCTAAGATTGTCTGGCAACTTGAAGTTCCAGCTCTTTTAGAGGTGAGCGAGACTTATTTTGGGGCCGAGAGAGCTCTGAAAGAGCTGTGACTGACCCAAGGTAAGCAAGTGGCTTCATGTGGAGGAGTGCGGAATCAAACCTAGTTCTCCAGATTAGAGTCCGTCGCTGTTAACCACTACACTACACTTCCAAAAATTATCTTCAGCAATTTAATAAATAACTAGCAGCCAATTATGCCTTTCCTAGCTAACAGTGTTTTTAAAACAGACACAATAGTATCCTTAAAATCGAAACAAATTACAATGTATGTCCTTGTGACTGATGGTACTCTATATCATGTTCATAAAAATACACAGATCAGGGTTAGAGGGGGTGCTTGATAAGATGACCTTAGTTTCTGGATAACAGGGCTTTACAGGATTTGAAATCTTGGCTCCACTTTTTACCAGCTATTTCTCACAGGGGCCAACTCTTCCAGCAGCCATGAGATAGGTATTGTTAATTAAGGAAGAGTTCAACAGGCTGGGCAGATCCATTGATAATAAGTGTAACCCCAGTTCAAACCGTTTGTCATTTAAATTGTAGGGATGATGGACTGTGACTCCTGGCAAGAAAGCAAAACTCCAAGGGAACATTTGAACCTGGGCTATGCATGTATTTATACTCCTCCTAGCTGGTGCAGGCAAGATAGTGACTAAGGAGAGATGTGGATCTTTGCAAACTGAATGCTATTCTGCTAACTTGAAGGACCTCATATAATGGTTGCCAAAGGAGAACAAAAAAACATTACAGTTGTGCAGAATGTTCTTTAGCACTTGAAATGAGATAAGGTCAATGTCCAGAATGGCTCAGAAGATGGAAAGTTCCCACGGATCATTACACACCATCAGGGCTTTTTGTCTGGGGGAATGTGCCGGAACGGAGTTCTGGAACCTCTTCAACAAAATTCTTTTTTAAATGTTTAAAAGTTCATGAGTTTTCAGTGTACAGATTGCAAACTTCACTTCCCCCTTGAGAGTTCTATGTACCATTAATTAAAATGGGACTTATAACATTAGTATGGTTAAAATAGAAAGGCATACCAAGGAATGCTAACAAGAAGCAACAGGCTACCCTCCACTTTGGTAAGTAACTGGAGTCTGCTCCTTTTTGGAAAGATTCTCTTGAAATAGCCTTCTTTTTCTTTGCCTTCTTGAGACTGAGAATATATGTTGCCCCCTCATCCCCTTAAAAAAGATGTCATACATATATAGGTTCAGTTGGGATTTTATTTATTAACAACTGACCTGAGCCTTATTAAACATGCATTCATCAATATGGGTGCCCTACCTATCGGGCTGCCAGAGGCATGTCAGAGTTAAAGGTAATCCCACTTTGGCTCCAAGTGCAAGGTGGTTTAAGCTGCTCTTCACTTACCCTAACCTGTATAAAATAGCATATTAAGGCAAACTGTCAGTTCATCATGATTCCTTCATACTGGCAAACAGTAGGGATCAAACTGATAGAGCACCAGCTCTGACAGGAGCCTGCTTCAGCTCCTGCCCCCAAGTGGTAAACCATAAAAAGCCAAACTGGGAAACATTCCCTCTGTCAAAAAATGCCTCAGGGTGCTTGACAAAACTTCCCGAATTTAGAAGAGAAGAGACTGGATTTATACCCCGCCCATCACTACCTGAAAGGAATCTCAGAGCAGTTTACAATCCCTTCCCCTTCCCCTTCCCCTCCCCACCACAGACACAGGCCCATAGCCTGCGTGGTGCCCTGGCCCCCCCACGGGTTTTGCGGCCCCCTCTCCCATCCTCTGCTCCCCCCTCCTCGGAGGTCTGAGCACTCAAGAGAAGTTAGCCTCCGCCCTCCGCTCTGCCTCCGCTGCTCTGGCTCCACCCCTGCACAGATCTTCCCCGCCCCCGCCCCCCAAAGCAAAAAGTGATCACTTTTAAACTGCATCTCTTTCCTGCCCTTCCTTTCAAGGGAGTTGTGGAAGCGGAGATTCCTGAAGAGAGACTTTCCGAACCCACACAAAGAGCTTCACGATCGCCTCATTATTGCCCTGTCTCCTCTTGGAGGCTCACATTTCTTTAGGTTCCCGAGCACCGCCTCCTCCCCTCGTGATCTACAGCACTGCCACACATACTTTTTCTTAGCCTTTTGTGTCTTTAAGCACAGGGACATGCTGCTAATGCCGGCAGGAAAGCCATTTTAAAATGCCGAGGACTGTCTGGAGAAAGCCAAGGAGAGCCATTTAACCTGCGGACATTGTACAATTGCAATGCCAGAGGTTTTTAATGGGACGGGCTGGTGTGTGAAAAACGCCCCCTTCATGTCTCCTCTGCACCGGGCGGGTGGAGAGCGCTCTCCCCCACTCTCTGGCTGGCTACAGAGAGTCGGGAGAAGGAGGGGCTGGATGGAAACAGCTACGGAGGCTGCTGCTGCTGCCTTAATTCAAGCTCACAAGCTTTATCAGCGGCTCCTCGGAAGCAGACTTAAATCAACAGCCTCTCTCACTCCCCCACCCCAAAAAAGGTCTTGTAATCTTGTGGTATATTCATTGTATACATGTAGTGGAATTGTCTGCTCTTCCCCTAATATCTGTGTGATTTGGTTTGGTCCTGTTGGAGGGAGCTCTTGTTTCAGGTTCCTTTTGTATATGCTGAATGGGACCTGGGGACAGGTGGCTCAGTGAGTACTCTAGCCTGGGAACCCACAGCCAAAGGGAAACATTACAGTGTAAGCCTTCAAGCTCCTTTTTAACTGCTTGGGGGGGGGGGGTTTGGAACTTGGGGAAAACAAAAAATGCACAGAGGCTTTCATTTT
>NW_015173188.1:297701-304407 GCF_001447785.1 Gekko japonicus | reverse complement strand
CCTTTTTCCAATTTCTTTCCCTTTCTGGGAGCCCTCTATCCATGCCTTGGCTAGGCATCAGGGAGGGAGAGGGGGGTGCATCTCAGTGCTGAGCATATTTTATTTTTATTTGATTTCTTATTTGTTGTGATGTCAGTGCACTTTTTGTGATGTCAGTGCACATGCGTGGGGCTTTTGGGGCCCCCCACTTTCCCCAGGGCCCTCCCACTAAAAACGTCCTAGCTACGGGCCTGCGCAGACACCCTGTGAGGTAGGTGGGGCTGTGAGAGCTCTCCCAAAAACTGTCCTTGAGAAAACAGCTCTGAAAGAACGAATGACTGACCTAAGGTCACACCAGCAGCTGGAAGTGGAGGAGTGGGGAATCAAACCTGGTTCTCCCAGATGGGTCCATGCTCCTAACCACTACACCAAACTGCTCTCTTAAGCAAAAAACCCACATTGTTCCAGCCACAGGAGAGGGCTAACTTTGCTTAACTCATCTGGCCCCACTTGCCAACAATTAAATCCCTCAGGTCTCAGCTCAGATCAAGTCAAGGATAGGTGCATGCTATCTTCACTATGCAGGTGCTAAAGAGAAAACTTGATATATGGATAGGAAACTACTATTTTCCCTCCAGATCTCAATGCTGGTATCACATCCCCATTAACACTTTGCCTGGATTAACAGCACTCTCCGAACTCTTTGACCAAGTTTGGGAAGACAGGGATAATCCCAGGAAACAACTGCCTAACTAGTTCCAGGTCCGTGCAAACCTACATGTGGAGAACCAAAACTCCAGCTTTACCTAGATTAGTTGTAGATTTTCCGGGCTGTATGGCCATGGTCATAGTACCTGACGTTTTGCCAGAAGCCTAGATTTCCTAAATTGTTATTCCCAAAATGGATAACATGGACTTGAGGGTGAAGACTACTCAAACAGTTCAAATACTCCTGTGGAGGTAGGGCATTGGCTGTTTCCATCTCATGCTTCTCTTGCTATGCCATCCATCTCTGACCAGCTCTCTAAACCCAAGTTGGGAACGGGATGATGTGCTTTCCTCTAGGCTGAAAACACAAATGAGTGTCTGTAATATATGACACTAGCAGGAGTCATTGCCCAATTTGCACATTCAAAAAAGGTGCAATGAGAATATATTCCATAAACCTATACCCAACCTATACCCAACCACTGACAGATTGCTTTAGGAGGCCAAGCCTGGCCACCATTGAGCCTTGCTCTTAACATGTGCACAGCATACTTCCCACTGGATGGTGCAGCATAAACTAATGTGAGTTGTGTTAACCAAATGCATACAATTAATTCTTATGCCAGACTCAACACAGTCCCCAAATGAAGTCAGAGTATAGTAGTAGATAATAGTGCCATTCAGCTAATCTCTGACTAAAGAAACATCAAATTATGCCTAATACAAGGCATGCAGACTTTTTGTTGTTGTTCAGTCGCACAGTCGAGTCCGACTCTTCGCGACCCCATGGACCAGCTCCCGCCAGGCCCTCCTGTCTTCCGCTGTCCTCTGAAGTTGGCTCAATTTCATGTTCATTGCGTCGATGACACTGTCCAACCATCTCATCCTTTGCCGTCCCCGTCTTCTTTGACCTTCAATCTTTCCCAGCATCAGGGTCTTCTCCAGTGAGTGCTCCCTTCTCATTTGGTGGCCAAAGTATTTGAGCTTCAGTTTCATTATCTGGCCTTCCAGGGAACAGTCAGGGTTGATTTCTTTGAGGATTGACTGATTTGATCTCCTTGCAGTCCAAGGAACTCTCAAGAGTCTTCTCCAGCACCATAGTTCAAAAGAATCTATTCTTCGGCGCTCGGCCTTCCTTATAGTCCAACTCTCGCAGCCATACATGACTACTGGGAATACCATTGCTTGGACCATGCAGACTTTTGTTGGCAGGGTGATGTCTCTACTTTTTATCATGCTGTTTAGGTTCGCCATCGCTTTCCTCCCAAGGAGCAGGCGTCTTTTAATTTCATGGCTGCAGTCACAGTCTGCGGTGATCTGGGATCCCAGGAACGTGAAGTCTGTCACTACTTCCACGACTTCCCCTTCTATTTGCCAAGGAGTGATGGGGCCGGATGCCATGATCTTAGTTTTTTTGATGTTGAGCTTCAAGCCCACTTTTGCGCTCTCCTCTTTTACTCTGAGCAAGAGGCTCTTTAGATCCTTTTCACTTTCAGCCATTAGAGTGGTATCATCTGCATATCTGAGGTTGTTGATCTTTTCCCCAGCAATCTTAATTCCCGCTTGTGATTCATCCAGGCCAGCATTTCGCATGATGTACTCTGCATATATATTAAATAAGCAAGGTGACAGTATACATCCTTGTCGTACTCCTTTTCCTATGCTGAACCAATCAGTTGTTCCGTATCCGGTTCTAACTGTCGCTTCTTGGCCCTTATACAGGTTTCTCAAGAGACATGTGAGGTGGTCTGGTACTCCCATCTCTTTAAGGACCTGCCATAGTTTGTTGTGATCCACACAGTCAAAGGCTTTAGCATAGTCAATGAAGCAGAAGTAGATATTTTTCTGGTACTCTCTTGCTTTCTCCATAATCCAGCGAATGTTGGCAATATGATCTCTCGTTCCTCTACCTCTTCGAAACCCAGCTTGTACTTCTGGTAGTTCTCTATCCACGTACTGTTGAAGCCTAGCTTGTAGGATCTTGAGCATGACCTTGCTAGCGTGTGATATGAGTGCAATTGTGCGATAGTTTGAACATTCCTTGGCATTGCCCTTCTTTGGGATTGGAATGTATACTGATCTTTTCCAATCCTGTGGCCACTGTTGCGTTTTCCAAATTTGCTGGCAAATGGAGTGCAGAACTTTAACAGCATCCTCTTCTAAGACTTTGAATAGCTCAGCTGGGATACCATCACCTCCACTAGCTTTGTTGTTAGTAATGCTTTCTAAGGCCCATTTAACTTCACATTCCAGGATGTCTGGCTCGAGGTCAGTGATTATACCGTCGTGGTTGTCAAGGACATCGAGGTCTTTCTTGTATAGTTCTTCTGTGTATTCTTGCCATCTTTTCCTAATCTCTTCTGCTTCTGTTAGGTCCCTACCGTTTTTGTCCTTTATCATGGCCAGCTTTGCATGGAACGCTCCCTTGATTTCTCCAATTTTCTTGAAGAGATCTCTAGTCCTTCCCATTCTATTGTTTTCTTCTATTACTTTGCACTGTTCATTCAGGAAGGCCTCCTTATCTCTCCTTGCTGTTCTCTGGAAATCTGCATTCAGTTGGGTAAATCTTTCCTTTTCGCCTTTGCCTTTCGCTTTCCTTCTTTCCTCTGCTATTTGTAAAGCCTCATCAGAAAGCCACTTTGCTTTCTTGCATTTCTTTTTCTTTGGGATGGTGGTGATTGCTGCCTCCTGTACAATGTCACGAACCTCCGTCCATAGTTCTTCAGGCACTCTATCTATCAAATCCAGACCCTTGAATCTATTCTTCACCTCTACTGTATATTCATCAGGGATGCGATCTAGGTCAAACCTGAATGGCCTCGTGGTTTTCCCAATTTTCTTCAGTTTAAGTCTGAATTTTGCAATGAGTAGCTCATGATCTGAACCACAGTCAGCTCCAGGTCTTGTTTTTACTGACTGGATAGAGCTTCTCCATCTTTGACTGCAAATTATATAGTCAATCTGATTTCGGTGTTGCCCATCTGGTGATGTCCATGTGTAGAGTCGCCTCTTAGGTTGTTGGAAAAGGGTGTTCGCTATGACCAGTGTGTTCTCTTGACAAAACTCTGTTAACCTTTGCCCTGCTTCATTTTGCTTTCCAAGGCCAAACTTGTCTGTTATTCCGGTTACCTTTTGACTTCCTACTTTAGCATTCCAGTCCCCTATGATGATGAGGACATCATTTTTTGGTGTTAGTTCTAGGAGGTGTTGTAGGTCTTCATAGAACCGGTCCACTTCAGCCTCTTCTGCATCAGTGGTTGGGGCATAGACTTGGATTACTGTGATGTTGAATGGTTTGCCTTGGAATCGGACCGAAATCATTCTGTCATTTTTGAGATTGTATCCCAGTAGTGACCCCTGCACTCTCTTGTTGACTATAAAGGCCACACCATTTTTTCTACGAGATTCCTGGCCACAGTAGTAGATATAATGGTCTTCTGAGTTAAATTCGCCCATTCCTGTCCACTTTAGTTCACTGATTCCTAGGATATCGATGTTCAGTCTTGCCATCTCATTTTTGACCACGTCAAGCTTACCTTGATTCATAGATCTTACATTCCAGGTTCCTATGCAGTATTGTTCTTTGCAGCATCGGACTTTCCTTTCACCATCAGACACATCCACAACTGAGCGTCCTTTCGGCTTTGGCCCAGCCGCTTCACTCTTTCTGGGGTTACTTGTACTTGCCCTCTGCTCTTCCTCAGTAGCATATTGGACACCTTCTGACCTGAGGGGCTCATTTTCAGGTGTCATATCTTTTAGCCTTTTGTTACTGTCCATGGGGTTTTCTTGGCAAAGATACTGGAGTGGGTTGCCATTTCCTTCTCCAGTGGATCACTCTTGGTCTGAGTTCTCTGCTGTGGCCTGTCGGTCTTGGGTGGCCCTTCACGGCATAGCCCACAGCTTCATCGAACCGCTCAAGCCCCCTCGCCACGACAAGGCAGTGATCCATGAGGGGGGGGCATGCAGACACAGCCTCTTAATAAGTATTAAGAATGGCAGAGGCCAAATGTGATGTTAACCAGCCCATTGCCAGTAGCAATGGCATATTACAATCAAGGCCAGATCCATAGACCTAACTTCATAATGAGGACTTAGGTTTAGAAGTGGAGGGGGGGCATGCAGACACAGCCTCTTAATAAGTATTAAGAATGGCAGAGGCCAAATGTGATGTTAACCAGCCCATTGCCAGTAGCAATGGCATATTACAATCAAGGCCAGATCCATAGACCTAACTTCATAATGAGGACTTAGGTTTAGAAGTGGACTCAAGTCAAGTTAACCAGCATGCCATATTACAGCTAAGGGTGTGCAGTAAAATACTGCTGACTTGATAAACTGCCCAGTATTTAGAATATCAGGCCAAGTTGGCAGTATCTGATAGTGCTGCTGTCTTAGTGAGATGACTCCCAGATTCAATATTATTACTCCTGATAACACTGGAATCAGGAGTCCTATCATAGAGACAGCAGCAGCTATGTGGAGGGAGTCCCCCACCCCAAGCCAGCTCTAGGCCTTACCTTGCAAACCCTGCTGGCATCTCAGAGGGGGCATGCCCCAGACCTTACCTCTGCACATTTAAGATGCCACCACCAGCACTGTTGGCCACAAAGCCCACCTTGGCCCCCCAACAATAGGAGAATGCTTGGTGGGCTGGGCTATGGGCTTCTGTGAGACTTGGCTGCCCTGTGGGAATCCCAAAGCCTTGTGGTGGTCAGGAAGAGCCTAACCCAGCTCCTGGCTTTGGGCGAATGCTGGGAGGGCAACTGGGCCAGCAGGTTAGCTCCTTCCAACTCCCACAATGCTTGAGGACCACTACAGGGCAGCTAAGCTGAGCACAAGGAAGTAGCCCACCCACTGGCCCAGTACCCTGCCTGGCATTCTCCCACTGTCAAGGGCTGGGATAAGCTCTGCCACTACCAAAGCTAGTGTTAGGATTGCCAGTCTCCTGGTGCAGGTGAGAGATCCTTCGCCCCCACCTCTTGTTTATTACTGTCAAACCAAGTGGCTGTGTGAGATTATTTTTAAATGGCCATCGGGCCAATGGCATGACATTATTTCTGGAGGAAGGCCAGAAGTTACATCATGCCTCTCTGGGCCAGAAACTCTATGGTCTAGCCTTTGCAGTTGTCTGCTAGATATACAGGTATGGTGGTTCCCCACTTACTTTTTCACTTAGCTGAGTGGTTCCTTTTCCTACTTTTTTCTTTCTGTCCCATCAGATTTTTAAATATAATCTAATAGCCAAGGTCCCCTCTGCGTGCAGATATTTCCATGGATCTGGTCACATGGAGGGTACGCAGATCTTCCAGCAAACTTGGGGCAGTCCCCATGTCTGCAGAAAAATGTAAAATGTTTTTAAAAGTATGCCAGAGATGCCTAAATCCCCCCCAAAAGTAAAACTTACTCTACGCATGCGCAGAGGACTTTACAGAGGCGCAGGGAAAGCTGCTGGAGCCACGAGGGAAGCCATCCCTGCAATAACTGTGTGCTTCACCTCTGGGAAAGCTCCCCCAGCCCGGACTGCCGGCAACGAAGGCTATTGCTTCAGCCAGCAGGCTTGGGCATTGGACTGCTGAGTGAAGGCAGCCGGTCGGCCAAGGGAGCCAAAGGGATGGCGGTGCCTCTCTGGGAATCAGCCTGCCTGCCCTCTGCTGCCGCCACTGCCCAAACTGGTTCTGTGGTCGTCAGTTGAAGTGCCAGAGGAGGTGAAGCCTGCGTCACCCCCCTCCCTCTTACAACCAGACTGAGGATGTTTGCTGCCCTGCAGCTGCAAAAGGAGAGAAACAGAAAGAAGTGGGGTGTCGTAAGAATGCCCCTGTAGCACTTGTCAGTCTAAACTAACCCTGTATAGTGTTACCTGCACCTCTAGATTCATAATGGTCTGGTGAGTGCTCCTTACCAAAGCGGGTAGAATGTTAAAAGAAAGTTAGCTGGAATGCAACATAAGGTTATTTAAACTATTTAAACAATAAATATTTTATTAGCTAAAGACATGCAAGAAATACAAAACAGAATA
>NW_015173188.1:273342-296925 GCF_001447785.1 Gekko japonicus | reverse complement strand
CATGTTGGTGATCATGTTCACTGTGCTGCTTCGAAAGTTACAGAAATAGAGGAGAAAAGAAACACCATGATTTCTTTATAAAATTAACTGTATAAATTTTAAATTTTCTGAACCAACTATTTTATTTTTCTCACAACATGGGGTTCTGTGAGGGGGGGAGGAGAGAGAGACAGAGAAAGAACAGGGAACTGTCTGTTGGGGGGAGAGAAAGAAAAGAATGGGAGATTGTCTGAGGGAGGGGGAGAGAAAGAGGGAGGGGAGATTGGGGGGGAGAGAAATAGTGGAGAAAAAGAGGGGCAGACTGAGAGGGGGTCGGGGGGAAAGGACATTGAGAATGGCTGGGGTAAGCAGGGGTGAGACATATAAGGGGCAAGAGGAGAAAGGGGGTAAGAAAAGATTGCAAGAGAATGGGGTTTTTTTTTAGGTGAGGGAGGAGGTAATGGACATTGAGAATGGCTTGGTTAAGCAGGCGTGAGACATATAAGGGGCAAGAGGAGAAAGGGGGTAAGAAAAGATTGCAAGAGAATGGGGCAGGGAGGAAAGCTGACATAGAAGGGGTGAGAAGAGAAGGGGACATGAGGGAAGATTAGAAAGAGGAGGGCACTTTGACAATAAAGGGGGGAGAGGGGGGAAAAGGTGGGGGAATGCCCCCTCCCCACAAGTGAGGGCTGCCTGCAATGAAGACTATGGTTGGGCCACAACACATTATGCAACATTTTGTTGCGGGTCCCCTCTTGTATAGATATATTCTGACCCAGCCTAGGTTGCTGAGGAACTGAAAACCCCTTTTCAGGTCAGAATGTGGCACAAGAGAAGCTGATATTAATTCACAACACATAAACTATTTTATTTGACTCTTATGGGGAAATGGTCAAGTCAGACTGTCAGTAGGTTTCAGGTTTAAATTTTGCAGGTGAAAAGGCAATAGGAATGAGGGAAACTTTGTATAACTGTATAATAGCCTTCAACAACCTATATAGTAGTTTGTAATGAAAATATAGCTGTTTTGTTCTACTAAGAGGTGTTTTTTAACTGTTGAGAGAGATCACTTGGCTGTCACTCCTTAGATTGGCTTATTTGTCACAAAATTACTAAAGTCTGTGGAGGCAAGAACATGCACACAGGTTTCAATTTTCCACCTTTAACACTTGATAGGGATCACCCCCCTTTCCTAGGAGCTATTTCCCTCAGGGAAGTTTGATGTAGTGGTTTGGTGTAGTGGTTAAGTGCACGGACTCTAATCTTGGAGAAACCGGGTTTGTTTCCCCACTCCTCCACTCGCACCTGGCTGGATGACCTTGGGCAAGCCGTAGTTCTCATAAGAGCTCTTCTTGAAAAAAGAGCAGTTTCTGTCAGAGCTCTCTCAGCCCCACCTACCTCACAGGGTGTCTGTTGTGGGGAGGGGAAGGGAAAGGAGTTTGTAAGCTGCTCTGTGACACCTTTGGGTAGTGAAGGGCGGGGTATAAATCCAATTTCTTCTTCTTCTTCTAATGGCTCCACTCAGGGGTCATTTCGTAGAAAAAGAGCTAGGGAACTCATTAGCATAACTCATTAGCATATGCCACACCCCCTGACACCAGGGGCCCGGCGGTGGACCTGCAAGGCCAGTGGGAGTGTGAGGAAGCCCCGCCAAGGCCCTCCCTGGCCCCAGGCAGGCATGTGTGGGGAGAGGCGGGGAGGAAGCAACTTACCCTCCCTCTTCTCCTGCCTCCTCCTGGCTGAATGAGGGCTGGAAGCGGGGCGGCCGGAAGCAGGGGGCGGGGCTTCATCATGTGCCCTGCCCCCTGCACCTCACCTGGGGGAACTGCGTTCCCCCCCGAAATAACCTCTGGCTCCACTTCCCTATTTCAGGATCCTCGGCAATCCCTCACTCTCTTCCTTCTTTCTCTATTCCCCACACCTTTCTTCCTAACCGCCACTCCCTTAGGTCAACAGTAGAATTCCATTTGAGCCCCTGTCAATCAAGGTTCCCAGATCAGTATAATGCATCAGCAATTAGCTGCTCATCACAACAGGCAATCAGCTGTTCGTTGGGGCAACCTTTTATAGCATATTTGCTCTTCAGCCTTGAATAAGTCAGAAACCTATTCACCTAGCACAGCCTCTATAACCTTCAGTATTTTTCTCTCTTTCTCTCTTTTTAGGAATGGGGGCAGGGGATTAAAAGCATCTCTTGAGCCACAAGGGGCAGGACCTAGATCTTTTCTATAATTTCAATGCATAATTTGGCATGATAGACCAAAATGAATTTTAAGGGCTGGGGAATCTAACAAACAGTTGGGCTTAGTTCAGAATACAACTTAGCCATATTTAATAAGCATTTTTGTATCTTAAAAAGCAATGATTAACAGGCGCTTGCCTCTGCTATTGAAATCAATATGCAGTTTCATAGCCTTACAAATAAGAAGAAATAAAGTAAGACTTGTGCCTAATAAGTATGAGTGGTATTTGATAGACAACAAGAAACTGTCCCCCGCAAATATACCATTTACTAATTCAAATTGAATTTAATGACCACAATAAAAATGTTTGTAGTTGTTTGGTTTTGAACTACATGCTGAAATGGGAATTTATTGATACAAAAGAATAATTATTTTCTGTGAACATCTGGTTAAGACAGAAATGTTTTTAAATGATCGATCAGTTATATATGTCACCTATGAGGTTATCTAAAGTTAGCAGTAGGATAAGTAATAAACATTGTCGTCGTTTTTCTATTGGAAGAAGCTGATTTCCAAGATATATGTTGGGGTGTTGCAGAGCACAACTTTTCTGGAACATGGTTCACAAAGTTATTACTAGAATTTGGAATAATATTCTTCTGATGAATCCAGAACATTTTTATAGCTTAATTGCATTCAAATCATTCCAGTTGCTCATAGGAAATTGGTACCCTACTTATTGTCAGTAGCAAGAATTATTTTTACTAGGTATTGGAAGATCCAGATACTTCCTAATAGTGAAGGATAGCTTTAAAGATTTATGATATTTTGAGAATGGTAAAATTAACTGTACTTCAACATTTCGGGAATATAAGGTATAAAGAAGAAACCTGGCAACTTTTAATTAGATATTTAAATTTAGTAGTAGAGTAATACATAAAGTAGTGTGGTCTGGTAGCTAGAATTCTTTAAATTTTTATTATTCTTTAAAAATATACAAAGATATAGAAAAATAGAATAAAAAAGATTACCAGCTGTAACCCTGACTATATATAGATATACATATAAATAGATATACAGTACATATACCTATATATATGAACTATAACCCCAAAAACCCAACAGATAACACTAGGACAGCCTTTCACAATTCCTTACACCAGATAAACATATGAACAGCAAAAACAGACAAAGATGTCCATGAGAAACCTACCCCTCCCTCCTTCACGCCCCACATCACCCTACAAAAAATTTGGATTTCTCAGCAGTATCTCCAGCTCATTCAAGAAAGAAACAACAGGAAACCACAAAGCTACAAACCTCTGTTGGTAAGTTTCAAAATTAAGTAAATAAGGTTGTTGAGATATTTTTCCAGAATAAAATGTTCCCACAACTTTTGCCCCCATTCCTGTATAGTTGGAAACTTTTTATCTTTCCGACAAGTCACTGGAGTGAGTCTCGCTGCAGCCAGCAACAACGCCATTAATTCCTTTTTATCCTTCTCTTCATTAGTCATCAGGTACCAATTTTCTAGAAGAAATACTTCGGGTTGAAAAGGTAAATCTATTCCCAAAATAACTTTAATCTGATAAACAATTTGTTCCCAGCAATGTTGGACTTTCGAACAAGTCCACCAACAATGTAAAAAATCTGCGGTCTCCTCACATTTTCCCAACATTTTGCTGATGTGATGACACCTGTCCTTTTTGGCTTACTAGGGGTATAGTACTAATGTGTGATCATTTTATAACTTTGGTATTTTATGGATTCAATCTTTGATGTATTACTACAACTATGCCATATATGTTCCCAATCCTGATCTGTCAATCTACCTTCGGAATCTACTTCCCATTGCTTCTGATATAAGATTTCTTTTGTGTAACTTCTCGGCCTTTTGGCTGGGAAAGCATTCTGTATAAAGTCATCTGTTCTTATCAGTCTGGTAGCTAGAAATGAATGTATGTCAAATGACTTTCAAACTGAATATTGTTTCATAAAATTGTAACTTGCAATGATATTAAAATGGACTATGTATTATTTTAATAATGAAAGCAAGAAAAATAAAAATGGTATCAATGGACAAGTCATCTTTGGCTAGATTTTGATGAATGTGTTTCTTAAATTGTCACTGAAAATTTCAGAAGTAAAAATTTGAAATTTGTTAAGTGTTTCTAACAAGTTATGTTTTGTGTGCAGTTCTGATAATACAATTGCTTAAGAAAATGCATGTATGCAGTTCAACCAAACTTAAGCTCCTTTCATTGATTTACATTTGCAGCATTTGCAATCTTTTCTTTAGCTCGGTATCTTTTCTTTTCCAGTTAATGGAGAGACTGCTGCCCACTTTCAGCTATGAAGTCCTTGTGCCTTGTCTCAGTCCTTCTTGTCTTTGTGTTGCTGGATCCTCCAAGTAAGACATAGCTGAATTGATGGATGTTTTTCCGGGACTATATGTGAGCAGACAGAGGCTGATTTCGCACTAGAGCTGCCTCGATGTTGCGCTGCCGTTTGCCCCAATACTATTGGTCAATTTCACACCCGAAGCCGCGGAGCTGCATTTGACCCGTGGCTTCACCCAATTTCCTCCGCAGTTTCATGATCCTCAAAAAACAGGATCACGAAACTGCGGTGGAAATCGGGCAAAGCCGCGAGTCAAAATGCAGGTGTGAAATTGACCAATAGTATCGGGGCAAATGGCGGCACAACATCGAGGCAGCTCTAGTGCGAAATCAGTCAGAATGTAGTTTAACTATGGCATTGCGGATACTCAAAAGATCTGAAAACTGCTAGCTTGCCATTGAGGATAAGGGAATATAGGCATTGGCTTAATGGGGATACAACACAGTAAAGCCAAACATACATGTGATATATAGCAATCAGAGCACTAGAATCCGAAAGACGGTGCACAATTAAGCCAATTTTACACTTAGTGTGCAACAAGCTATGGTAGGTATTTTAGGATAGGAGACATGAGGTACTGGATTAGAATTAGTATGCAGTTCATATCCACGGTTTAGATCCAATGCAAATCAGAAATATGCTAAAGCAAATTAAAGCTGTAGTCCTAAGGACATTTTCCTAGGAGTTAGACCTATTGAATAACATGGGACATTAAGGACATTTTCCTAGGAGTTAGACCTATTGAATAACATGGGACTTACTTTTCTGAGAAGATTTGCTTAGGATTTCTCAATCGTACAACACTAGCATAAAGAATGGTGGGAAATTTGTAAATTTAAACAAAGTTCTATGAATATTTTATAAATATGGATTGTCTTGTGCTCCTACCTGTGATGAAGAAATAATAGGACTGTAAATTTGTATGTGTGTTTGTGTGTGCATGTGTTGGGAGGGAGAATCAGATTTGGATATGGTACTTTTGTCATGCAAAAAACTTGACTGGAAAGTCAGAACTATAGCTAGCCATAATAGGAATTACATTCAGTAGGCAGTCCCATGGAATGATACTTTCAGAGACTGTAATCCAATGATTTTCCTGTCTAAATTTCAGGCAGATCAGAGTGATAGGTTCTATTCTGTAGGAAAGTTTCCTGTCTTTCAGCAGGCACAAGGGGGCATGAACAGGTCTGTGTGTGAAAATTTCCCTTGTATCATCAAGTCAGGGTGAGGGTCTACTCCTTTTTCTACAAAAATTTAAAAAATGGATGTGTTCATGAAGGGAGGTAAAAACTGCTCTCCTATCTTCCCCAGCATGCCTTGCTGAGCTCAGTTGATTTCAGTACTTTCCCTCCAGACTGGATGTCTTTAGATTTTGGAGCCCATAGGAAATTATTATTCAAACAATGAAGTACAGTGAGTTTGGTAGAGTGGAATGGGGTTTAATTCCCCTCACCAGCATATCTGGTAATGTATAAAAAAGTTAGACTCTCACTGCTGTAGATATGAACAGGCAGGCCTACCTTTGGGTCACCCTCCTCATATCTGTAGATATATGTAGATATTATTGCACTTTACTGTCGTGGAAGAAGGGGGTCTTAAGTCACTTCCTTCACCCTTCACACAGTCTGCAGAACAGGTAGACTGTTAATGCCCTTGGTGGGCCAAGAGTCTTTTTTCCCTCTGCAGTCTCCAGTCTCTACATTCCTGGCTGCTTGGCAACATGCACAAGCTATATCTTTGCCTTTGTCTCCCACAGCACAGGTGACTAGATGCCTAATGAATGTGAAGGAGAAATCGTAGTCTTTGCTTCTGTATCTCCTAGCCTGCTACAAGTAGCCTACTGTGAAAGAATAAGCCATAACCACCGCCTCAATCACCCAGTCTCCCTTACCTGCTTGGCACAAAGTTTTACCCTTACCTGGCAGATGCTTACATAGGAAATTAAATAGCTAATTCCAAACCAGGACCGTTGCTATTCAGAAAGCACTCCCAAATCTAGTGACATAGTACAATGACCAAAAGTGGAAACACTGTGCAGGGAAATGCCCATCAGGAATGTTGTAATGGAGTGTCTAACCTCTTAGGGTGATCAGTAACAGATTTCTGCCTTCCCAAGTGAGGTGTCTGTGTGTAGCCATGAATGGCAGAAAACCATTAGGAAGCCCCCATGAGTTACCACCATTTATTATTTCCCCCTGGCTGTTATGGTATCCACAGCACCTTTCATATTCTTCCTCAGTAAGGAGGACAAGAAACCCAACACATTAAACCCAATAGAATGCAAGTAGGGTGAATGTTGAGGCAGAGATTTATATTTGGAAAGTAAGAGTTGAGATTATAAGAGAAACTGTAATCAGATCAGTGATGCATTTAGTCTGACAAACTGGTACAGAGGACAAAGCCTACACGAGATGAACAGAAGCCAATAAAATAGAGTGCCCTCATTATATTCAAGGGGTTATGGCCACTGAACATGGTTTCCATTTAACCATCATGATTAACAGTGGTTGATGTTCTTATGATGGACAGCTGATCCCCACAATCAGCTGAGAGTAGGCTTCAGCTGGCTGCAAGGAGCCTGTCCCTGTGAATAGTCACAGACAGGTTCAGAACTGCCGGACAGTGAATTAATTGGTTCCTTCATCACCATTGGTGAACAGAATTTGAGCAAAATTGCCCCTTACTGTCACACCCCAAAGTACTATTCCTTGAACATGCCTATGCATATCTCCGTTGATTTTCACTGTTCTTCTACCAACTTCTTTTCTTTTTCTCTTTTCTACAGGAATCGTTGCAATTGTTTGGTCGGAATCCCGATGTTATAAGAGTACAGGCGCATGCGCATATGGATTTAAATGTTATTACCCTACTATTAAGTGGATTGGATTTTGTAGTCCATTTAAAAGTTGTTGCAAATTAGCAGATTAAAATTTTCAAGGCAAAAACTCCTACTATATAAATTATTTAAGTTAATAAAAAGGTGCCATTCAGATGAGTGCATGCACAACAATGACAAAGATACTCTGCAATCATCATGAGAGATTCTGATGGGGAGGCATTTCTTTTAGAAAATGGAATATCCCATTAGTCTGTGGACAAAAAATGTTAATGGTATAGTATGTAGAGTGTAAAAGGCAATTAACTAGACATGCTGCAAAGTCTGATGCAAACAAAATCACCAGGTTCACTTACTTTGCTTGAACCCTCTTACTTTCATGGAAAGTAAGCTTCTCATTGGATCACAATGGTCCCGGTCACACGGGAGGATTTGCCCTGCAAGAGGGATGGATCGGGGGCGCATCAAGCAGGCGTGATCACACTGCAACATCTGGGAAGTAGTGCACACCCGTCCCCAATCCATCCCTTCTGGGCGAAACTGCGCATCAAAAAATCCCCTAGAAAACACTACTACCTACCTGAAAATCCACTGCAGGGACAGCTGTCTGATCGCTGGCGCACCCGTCTCTCCTGCAGCATGCAAGGTCCTGCCGAACTGCGCATGCACATGCATGTGCAGCGGGCTGGCCTTGCTCTCCAGTCCGTGGCTTCCTCCTGGCATCCGATCGTGCCGGGGAGGACCTGCATGGTGGCTGGGGGGAGCTGCAGCTATCTCCCCCAGTGAGACCGGGGCTGTTGATAACTATTGTTTGAATTAATGCCAAGAAGCATCCTTTCAATGAATGTATTGCCTGTATTCACACCTGTGCAGACAGCTGTATGTGTTCAAGGAGTAAGAACTGAGCACGAGAATAGCTGGCTTCATGGGCAGACAGTGAAGCTGCACATACATCTCTAGCTAGTCAGTCTCTTTTTGGTGTTTTTTTTTTTAAAAATTGTGCCTCATGACACTCAGACATGGCAGCAGATAGGTGAAGCAGTTCCTGTCTTTCCTACTTAATAATGCTGATCTAGATGGACTAATAGTAAGAGTTGGTATAATGCAACTCCATTTGAAAATGCAAAATTCTGCATTTACAACTCAATCCTAAGGGGCCCCAAAAGTACTTAGGGAGCCAAATGACCTTTGCATCTGTGTATGTCTGAGATATGCCAGTGTAAGGGCCACTTTGTCACTCTTGGGTGCTGGCAGAGGCCCACAGCAGCTGCCTGTTGGTGCAGCCAAGGCATAGCCCCTGTGCCAGTGTGATTGTGGGCAGTTTTGGGTGTGTGGCCAGAGGTAGTTGCCTACCTGAGCCCTTTCAAGCTGGGAACACCCCATGCCAGAGGCGGAAAGTTACTGTTGGAGTTTTCAAGCTCTCTCCCTGAAGTCATGGAAGAATTTACATATTTGTTTATGCATGCGGTTATCCTAGCTATTTAGTGAGAGACCCAATAGCAGACCATACATGTACTTGCCACCAAAGCAAGGTGTTAAAATGCAGAATGAATTAGGTTTGGGTTTCTCCAATTGGGTAATCAATAGATTAGAAGTTGTCCCAGGGGTGGAGGCTTAGAAACTTCATTGCTCTTTGTTCTAATTCTTGCCTGGGGCAAGCACCTGTGGTTTAGACTTTAGAAGAAGAAGAAAAAGAAGAAGAGATTGGATTTATACCCCGCCCTTCACTTGGAGTCTCAGAGCGGCTTACAAACTCCTTTCCCTTCCCCTCCCCACAACAGACACCCTGTGAGGTGGGTGGGGCTGAGAGAGCTCTTGACAGAAACTGCTCTTTTTCAAGGACAGCTGTGCCAGAGCTTGTGGCTGACCCAAGGTCACATCAGCAGGTGCAAGTGGAGGAGTGGGGAATCAAACCCGGTTCTCCCAGATTAGAGTCCGCACACTTAACCACTACACCAAACTGGCTCAAGATGTAGATTACTACAGTCAGAGAGGATGTTAATCCTTTGATTTGTTTGTACTATTTCCCAGGGATCCTTCCCTCATTAGTGAAGTAAACTTTCTTGTTTAAAAGCTAATACAAGTGTTCTGCTGTATTTATTATCTCTGCTTTTTACACTGAAACCTCTAACAGTTACACCAACAATAAACATGGTGTGGCCCATAGGTGCCAACTGAACTGAAAACTCAAGTTGTTTCCTCTCCCCCCAAACTGCACCTCACCAATTAGGTTCAGAGGAGCTCAGGATGCCGACTACAGGCTCAGTCAATCACCTCCCTCCCTGGGGTGGCCAAGCCCCCTCCCCAGAACCCAATTGTGCTCCCCGACAAAACTTCAGCCAGGACATCTTACAACTCAGTAGTTAGGGTGTGCAGCACGGGACTCCATTTCAGAGCTCCCTGCTAGGTGGACTTAGAGCAAGCACTGAGGTACTTTGGTAGTTCCAAAAAGAACAATGAGTGGGTTCTAGATCAAATTAAGCCTGAATTGTCCCTAAAAGCCAAAATTACAGAGGCTATCATATTTTGGGCACATCTTGAGAAGACAAGACAAGGAGAAGACAATCATTTTAGGACAAGTTGAAGGCAGTAGGAAAAAAAGGAAGACCCAACAAGAGATGGATAGATTTGATAAAGGAAGCTACGGCCTCCAGTTTTCAGGACATGAGTAAGACGATAATGATAGGATGTTTTGGAGATCATTAATTCATAGAGTTCCCATACACTGGAAGTCACGACAGCATATAATAGACACACAGCCATGTTAGTTTGTAACTGCAAGATAAACCATGAGTCCAATGGGAACTTAATGTCTAACAACACTTATTCCATTATGAGCTTTGTAAAACAGAGCCCTGATAGAAAATCTCATGCTGGAATAACTGTTGCTAATCTGTAAGGACTCAGTGGACTTCTGTTTTACTATTTCTAAACATAGCTTACTTCTGATCCCAATGGCCCTGCATGTTGAAAGCTAAACTCAAGACCTGCACATAGGGTTGCCAACTTCCAGATGGGACCTGAAGATCATTGAGAATTACAACTGATCTCCAGACTACAGAATCAGTTCCCCTGGAGAAAATAGCTGCTTCAGAGGGTAGAGTCTATGGCATTATACCCCACTAAGTGTTCTGCTTCTCTTCAAACCCTTCCCTCCCCACTTCCAGATCTCCAGGAATTTTCCAGCCTGCAGTTGGCCACCCTACTTGCACCAGATCAGTCTGATCTCAATGGATGACAAAGACTTGTGGACATAGATCCTCCCACAGCAAATTATGAAGTGAAAACATCTGCTGGTTCCATCTCCTCCCTCAGCATGGGCACCAAATGATGTTGGCATTGAGACTAAGCCCCAAGTGGGCCTCCGATCTGGAACTGCTGGCCTTCTTTCTCCACAGAAGACAATGGAGTGACTTGAAAATATTTCTCTAGTGGAATTTCTTATTGTACTCATACCTGCAACAGAAAAAAGCTCATCACAAGTTACCCTACACCTATTATTATCCTATAACAACCCTAATACACACTGACAGTCATTAGCCATTCTGCATTATGTGGTAGGAAGGTTTAACAAGTTGTGCAGATCAGCTATTAATAGTTCAACCTATTTCTTGAGTTATCATTCCAGTGCATAGTGGTAATGGAATATAGTGCCTTAGTTGCCAGTACAGGCAAGAAGGTAATTAAAGAGAAACTTTGATCTTTGTAAACTGAATGTTGTTCTGTTAAGTTGAAAGAACACTAGGGTTGCCAGATCTCCCAGTGGAGGTGGGGGTCCCCCACTGCAAGGCCCTGCAATCAGCTGGCTGGCAGACTTACCAGGAGAAAGAGGATGGCCCAGGCCATGTCATTGGCATTGCATAGGAAGTGACATCATTGTGCCAGCAACATCATGGAAACACTCTGGTATTTGGGCAAAAACTATCCCCATAGAGATTTTGCCCAAATACCAGAGAGTCACAGTGGCACTGCAGCATGATAACATCATTTCCTGTGCAATGCTGGAGATGTGGACTGGGCCTTCCTCTTTCTCCTGGTAAGTCACCCCACCTCCATCTGCCACTGGTTGGCAGGAGAGACGTGGCAACCCTAAGAAACACGTTCAAGAGTTGTTGAAGAAGCACAAAGTATTACAGTTGTGCACCATGTCCTTTGGCTGTTGGGGTGAAGAAACAATACTCTTTAGAGAGATTGCAGAGGATGGAAGATTTCACAGATCATTATATATCATTGAGAGGGGGACAAATAGTATCTGTGCCATCAGGAGTGGTAAGGTATTTGCAGGAAAGCTAACTAGAAGCAACACAGGTTGCACATCATTTAAATTCTTGCATAACATTCTGTTTACTAGAACTTACACCAGTTTTCCAGGATTTCAGGGCAGTGTAAATGTTGAAATCCTAACAGACTCTCCACCCTTGTGATATTTCTATCTCAGTTCTAAAGCCAGTTTTATGCATTCGCCTTATTATCAGGAAAAGCTTCCCATACAATGACTTGTTCTTGTTACCACTTCCTCATTTCAAGGTGCTCAGTGACCATGTAGCACTATAATGGCTAACCCGTGGCTTGTTGCTGAAGATGCGGAGTAAAAAACCACCACATATGATGTACTAGTTTCTGGAAAGCGTGGGGCAAGGGCGGGTGTCTGATCGTGTTTCCGCTGGAAACCCGTGGCATCCGGCGCCCGCCCATGTCCCGTTGCAAACTGGATGTTTTTTTTAAAGTCTCCACAGGATGCGCACGAACGATCATGCACATGCGCAAACTTCGGTGAGACAAAAAAAAAATCCCGTTTGCCACGGAAGCAGCACAGTGCGATTGCCGGTGTGCTCGTGCCGTGCCGCGTCTTTGCTGCGCTGCAGACTAGCCATGTGATCGGCACCTAACAGCCTAACCACAGGACCTCGACGGGACGTCTGATCGGGCTGCCATGCGTTACTTTGTTCTGGGGCAAACAGCCATGCTCCCCCCCCGCATTTTCCAGCCCGTGTGACCGGGGCCATAGACAGTGATAGTAACCTTGCAAGGCACAGAATAATCACTAGATTCCATCAGGGGTGATTGATAGTCTACTCATTACATCAAGGTAGGATGTTAGTGAAAGTGTTCATAAGACCAGAGGTCATTTCGGGGGGGATCGCGGGGGATCGCAGTTCCCCTGGGTGAGGTACGGGGGGCGGGGCACATGATGAAGCCCCACCCCTTGCTTCCGGCCGCCCCGCTTCCGGCCCTCATTCAGCCAGGAGGAGGCAGGAGAAGAGGGAGGGTAAGTTGCTTCCTTCTTGCCTCTCCCTACCCCTACCTGCCTGGGGCCAGGGAGGGCCTTCGCAGGGCTTCCTTGCACTCCCGCCGGCCTTGCAGGTCCACCACTGGGCCCCTCATCGGGCTTGGCAGTGGAGTTGCAAGGCCGACGGCGGTGGCTGGGACCGTTGGAGGCGGGGGGTGTGGCCTTATGACACACTTCCGGTGATGTCAGGGGGTGTGGCCTTATGACACACTTCCGGTGATGTCAGGGGGTGTGGCCTTATGACACACTTCCGGTGATGTCAGGGGGTGTGGCCTTATGACACACTTCCGGTGATGTCAGGGGGTGTGGCCTTATGACACACTTCCGGTGATGTCAGGGGGTGTGGCCTTATGACACACTTCCGGTGATGTCAGGGGGTGTGGCCTTATGACACACTTCCGGTGATGTCAGGGGGTGTGGCCTTATGACACACTTCCGGTGATGTCAGGGGGTGTGGCCTTATGACACACTTCCGGTGATGTCAGGGGGTGTGGCATATGCTAATGAGTAATGCTAATGAGTTCCCCTAGCTCTTTTTCTACGAAACGACCCCTGCATAAGACTAGAAGTTAGACTTATTGCCAGTATGACAAAACTCAAAGGAAAGGAAATGTAGTGAAATGTGATCCTCTGCTAGGGCCAATGGAGAGGGGAGGAGTCAGTATTCCTAACAGAGTAGAAGGTAACTGAAATACCACACAGGTATTTGTTCATGATAAATAGTTATTATTTAAGAGTCATGGTCTTTGGCATTAATCTAACAACTAAGTTTGGTATGAATACTCAAAAGTGCTACAGGTTAGGGCTAATTGGCAACCACCCTGAGCCATCTAATGCATGTGTGTTGGGGCAGTTCCCAAGCTAGCACATCATTAGCTTGAGAGGGTGAGGAGACACCCTTGGTGAGTGAGGAGGATTAGTGAAGCCCTTAGTTGCTGGCAGGGCTCTTTTTGTAGAAAAAGCCCAGCAGGAACTCATTAGCATAATAGGCCACACCCAACAACAGGAACTCATTAGCATATTGGGCCAAACCCCTGACAGCACAGCTCATTAGCACATTAGTCACACCCACATGTTATCAGAAGTGTGGTTATCCAGCCACACCCACCTTTTGCTTGTTATTCTGTTTACCTTGTTTGTTGTCAAAACCCAGGGCTTTTTTGGAGCAGGAACTCTTTCGCATGTTAGGCCACACACCCCTAATGTAGCCAATCCTAATGAGTTTCTGCTGTTGGGTGTGGCCTATTATGCTAATGAGTTCCTGCTGGGCGTGGCCAACTTGGGAGCCAGCCGGAACTCCGTTCCTGTGCGTTCCTGCCCAAAAATAGCCCTGGTTGCTGGAGGAGCAACATGTGAAGGGAGGGAAATGAGGCTTAAAACAGTGCTGTTTTACATGTAGCCTAGGATAACGGAGCCAGCAGTAACACAGGTGAAATTTGGGAGCCAGGGTATGTTTGTCCATAAATCACTGGTAACCATGGTAGATTTCTTGTCAGTGGCAACCCACAATGTTAGGGAAATTTAACTGATATAAATCAGCCATTAATAAAATACAGTGGCACCTTATGGCTTTATTTGGAGTACTGGTACAATATGCTCAGGTGAATGTGCTGAGTTGCACTTTTTATCTCTGGCACATCTTGTCTTCTTGAGATATAATGAACCATGAATTTCTGGCATCCATTAATGCACAGGCTTTCGTATAAGTATGTCACAGAACCTTATAAAAATGTGTGCAGTGATCACCATTTCAGGTTATCATAGACCCTTCACAGTGCTCTGCCTCAATCTCCTTTTCACTCAGTCTTACTTGAGAACCCCATCAAGCTTCAACCATGTGGATCTTTAGCCTTTTCCTGGCTGTCCTTCCATGGCTTCATTTGGCTGCTCCTGGTAAGACATGCATCAAAATAATAGTAAAGAGAGCCCTGACTTGGATAGCCCAGAAAGGTCCAATCTCATAAGATCTTGGAAGATAAGCAGGGCCAATCCTGGCAAGTATTTGGATGGGAGACCTCCAAAGAATACCAGGGCCAGGAGGCCAGAGGCAGGCCTTCTAGCCACTTCTCTGAATGTTCTCCATGCCCCAGTAGGAGTCGCCAAAAGTTGCTATGGCTTTCAGACACAGGCAGACACATAAATGCAAAGAAATACCAAAAAGTAAAGATAATACAGTCATAAACTAAATGAATTATGAAATTATAAGGCTGATGGGACTTAGTGGTCATCTAGATGATAAAAGCTGAGTTCCACAGCCTCTAAAAATCTACTATATTATAATCCACAAGTGTTGCAAAAGCTGATATAATTGAAGTTCATAATTACTAGGATTGGTATGTGAATTTAACTTGCTTGGAATGCTTAGATGTATCATGAATCTGTATGTACTTGTTCCAGAAGCTCTTTCTAACTGGAATGTTAAATAAGATGCTGTGCATGTGCACATGTGCTTGACTATCACCTTGCCATGAATTTACTAGGTGGTCTTTAGGCAAACCATTCCCTCACAGTATCATTTCTTTATACAATAATGCTTACCTTTCAGGACTGTTGTACGGATTACATGAAGATACAGTTACTGAAATACTGCCATTATATTAAAAAGTATGAGTTATTGTTAATAATAACAATAACGCCACTAGCAAAACAACAGCAGCAATATAAAGGCTTTCTAATGCAAATTAATGTACTCAAGGAGAAGAAATAAAGAATGACCAAAGAATAGCTAAATTTAAACAACTTTCTGATGCATTTCCAACTACTTCTGAATCCTTTTGATCTGCCTCCTTCTTCCAGGTAACTCTATAAAAGCCAAAAGTGTGTCTAGAGGCACTAGTCTTTGGCAGGAGCTGAAGGGCAGGAGCCAAAGACTATATGCTAATTTAATATTCAGGCAGAAAGAAATGGATGCAGCATCTGCTCCAGATATTACCTGGTTTTGTAGCAGAACAAACTGGCAGTTCTGAAACAGTGGAAAACAGGCTAAATATTAGGTTTGAGCTCAGGACAACCTTTGTATAACTTTCTGTGGTTTCAGAAAAGGGGTTGGAGTAGGGTTGCCAAGTGTGGTGTTGCGCCGCAGCGGAAGTGACGTGACGACGCTGTGCACGCTGGAGGCGGGGCCACGGTCATCCGAGGGAAAACCATAGAGTTTTCCCTTGGATGACCATGGCCCCGCCCCCAGTGTGCCCAGCGTGGTCGCGTCACTTCCGGGTGACGTGCGCGTCGGGGTGGGGCTCCTCCTGGGGCCAGATCCGCCGGCAGTGGGGAACAGGCCTCTGGGGCAGGGGTTTCCCCGCCCCCCGAGGGGACTTGGCAAACCTAGGCTGGAGTAAAATAAATCACCTACATTGAACATATTCATGTTTGTTTGTTTCAATTTATATTCCATCCTCTCTGCAAGCAGGCTCAGGGCAGACCACAAAGCAAAATTTAAGACAAATCTTAAAAATTTCAGTGCATATCAAATAATTTACAGAACAATTAAAACAGTTTAAAACAGTATAGATTAAAAACAGGTCACACTATTCATATGCATAGATTTCAAGCTGGTGCCATTTTGTCTCTAGAATCATCTCAATCGGAGCCATGTAGAGATGGTAAACTTCAGCGGGGGGGGGGGGGGAGATTTTATTGGATTACTGCCGCCCTCGCCAAAGGCAAAGGCGTGGCAGAACAGCTCCATTTTACAGGCCCTGTGAAATGGTAATAAGTCCCACAGAGCCCTGATCTCAGATGGGAGAATGTTCCACCAGGCCTGGGCCAGGGCAAAAAAAGTCCTGGCCCTGGTAAAGGCCAAATGGATGTCCCTTGGGACAGGGACAACCAGCAGGTCTTGCTCTGCAGAGCACGAAACTCTCCAAGGCACATATGGGGAGAGACGGCCACTCAAGTATGTTGGTCCCAGGCTGCGCAGGGCTTTAAAGGTCAATACCAGTACCTTGAAATGGGCCTGGTACTCAATAGATAGCCAGTGCAATTGGTGTAGCACCAGCTGAATGTGGGCCCACACAGGCGACACAGTCAGCAGGTCTGCTGCCACATTTTGCACCAGCTGGTTTCCGGATCAGCCACAAGGGCAAGCCAGCATACAGCGAGTTACAATAATCAAGCCCGGAAGTGACCATCGCATGGGTCACTGTAGCCAAATCCTGGGGGGAGAGCTAGGGAGCCAGCAGCCTGATCTGCCAAAGATGATAAAAGGCAGACCTGGCAACTGTGGCAAACTGGGCCTCCATAGAAAGCGAGGCATCCAGGACCACCCCCAGGCTCCTCACCTTCTGTGCTGGCACAAGTATTGCACCATTCAGGGTGGGTAGCCTGATTCAAACCCCCCCCCCCGGTTTAGGTACAGGGCCTCCATCTTCATTGGATTTAGTTTCAACTGGCTCTGCTGCAACCACCCAGCCATGGCCTCCAATGCCCCGGTCAGATTTTCTGGGGTGAAGTCCAGGCAGCCATCTACCAACAGATAGATCTGGGTGTCATCCACATACTGGTGACAACCCATCCCAACTAGGCAAGGGGGTGCATGTAGATGTTAAATAACATTGGTGATAGAATCACCCCCTGTGACACCCCACACTCAAATGGGTATTGCCGGGAGACCCTCTTACCAAGTGCCACCCTTTCTCCCTGATCACAGAGAAAGGAGGAAAACCACTCTAAGGCAGACCCCCAAACTCCTAGATCGGTGAGGCAGTGGGTCAGAAGATTGTAATCAATGGTGTCAAACACTGGCGTCAGATCAAGAAGTAACAGCAGCGCTGACCTGCCCTGATCAAGGTGTCTCTGGAGGTCATCTGTGAGGGCGAATAGTGCCGTCTCCATCCCATGGCCAGGGTGGAAACTGAACTGGAATGGATCAAGAATGGATGTATCATCCAGGAAGGCCTTGAGTTGTTCAGCCACCGCTTTCTCAAACTACCTACTCAGAAATAAGAGATATGAAATTGTGCAGTAGTTGGCCAGGACCACAGGATCCAGTATTGGTTTCGTCAAGAACAGATGAACCACTGTCTCTTTAATCCCACTAGGAAGGTCCCTGAGGAAAGGGACAAGTTGATTACCTCTCATTAGATCTGGCAAGGAGGTTGGGTTTAGACCCTGATGAGGACCTGCCTACTTGTATGTCTGCTTGCAGATATTCTAAGGATTATTTCTCTCGGAGAAATTCAAATGCCATCCCCACAGGCTTTAACCAGCCAGGAAGGACACAGGTCAAGGGGGCAAGTGGTTGGCCTCATAGCTGCCAGGACCCTGTCGACATCTTCCTGAGAGAGTTGGTTGAAATGGCCCAAAATTAGACCAGAAGATGGATAAGGGGCTTCTAGTTCCCTTGCTGTATCAACTGTGGTTGGAAGATCCTGGCGGAGCGATAATACTTTATCCATGAAATAAGTCACAAATGCCCCACAGCCAATATCTAATTCCTTACCAATTTGTTTGCCTTGGGGCAATGAAGTTAGTGACCAAATCATTCTAAACGAGTGAACCAGGCACAACTTTGCAGATGCAATGGATGCCGCATAGAATTCTCCCTTCACTGCCATCTCATAGACCTTCATAAACGTTCTATAAGATGTTCTTGCCACTCTGTCATGAGTATGCTGCCACACTCACTCTAGCCATCTCAGCTCTTGTTTCATCCTCCACAGCTCCAGGGTATACCATGGGGCTGCTTTGGCACAAGGGCAGAGAGGGCATGGGGGGCAATATTGTCAATGGCTTCAGAGAGCTGGGAATATCAGTCCCCCACCAGTTCATCAAATGAGTCACCAGGAGGCATTGGATTCTACAGAACACCCTGAAGCTGCTCAGGGTCCATTTGGCTCTGTGGGCAAGCATAAATATGCTCACTGCCTAAACAGGGAGGATTCAGTATGCTCAGCCGGACCTTCACAGTAAAGAGGTCTGACCATGGGACTTCATCTACAGCCATCAGGTCCACATTTATCCCCATTTGCAAAATCAGGTCCAGCGTGTGGCCTGGTTGATGCGTGGGTGCCAAAACAAATTTGGAGAGTCCCAGGGCCTCCATGGATGACACTAGGTCCTTGACTTGAGAGGGTACTGCATCATCGACTTGGACATTGAAGACCCCCAGGACTAAACAGAAGTATAGTGTCCAGATCACACAAAGTGATGGTATCACTTTACTGTGCTCTGGTTAGACCTCACCTAGAGTATTGTGTTCAGTTTTGGGCACCACAATTTAAGAAGGATATAGACAAGCCGGAACATGTCCAGAGGAGTGCAATGAAGATGGTGAGGGGTCTGGAGGCCAAATCCTATGAGGAAAGGCTGGGTATGTTTAGCCTGGAAAGGTGATATGATACCCATCTTCAAGAACTTGAAGGGCTATCTTATAGAGGATGGTGCACAGTTCTTTTCTGTTGCCTCAGAAGGTCAGACCAGAACCAATGGGTTAAAATTAAGTAGACAATCGTGTCCCCCCTCAACCTCCTCCTCTCCAGACTAAACATTCCCAAGTCTCTCAGCCTTTCCTCGTAGTTAATTAGGAATCTATTATTTTATTTGCATGTATTTATAGGTGTATAAAGTATGATACATATGAAGAAATGCAGATTTGCGTATAAAGTTGTATGATACATATGAAGAAATGCAGATTTACATTTCTGAAAAAAAGAGAGAGACTATATTGCTCCACTACTGTGTCAACAGCACTGCTTATTTGCTTACAGGACCAGTTCAAAATGTGGGCCCCTTAAAGCCCTTCATGGTCTTGGGCTAGGGTTGCAGGAACAGCCTAGCAAGCAGTGGGAGACTGGGAGAGCAGGAACATGGGGGACACTGTTGGTGATGGAGTGACATCACCTCCATGGAAAACCCATAAGTTAGATCATGCCCCTCTAGGAATTGCTGGAAACTCTGGTAGAACCATGATGTTTCTGGTGATTCCAGATCCCTGGAACTGATATCACACCTCCAATGGCAAGATTTTTAGATTATTTTTCTCCAACTGGCCACAGCACGGGGGGCAGAAAACAGGAGTTGGGGGCAGGGGCTAGGCAATCTATCGGGGTTGTCATACTTATCACACAGCATCTTCCTTAGGCAGCCTTCTCCTTGAGGTTCTCTCTTCTAGGATTGTCTTATGGTAACAGTTAGGTCATAAGTTTTTCTGTAGTAGGCCCATTCCTCTGCATTGTCATTCCAGAGTGGGTGCAGAATGCACTCTCCCTTACTGTCTTCAGGAAGGTGTGTAAAATGGTTGTATTCCAGAGGGCATTTGTTGGAGGCTAAACTATTCTGGTAGATTTGGCTGTTTAAAAACTGTTTATTTATATTGTTTTTAATCTTATTGTACACTGTTGTTACTTTTGTGTTCTCCTTGCAGCTTGTTAGGTGTCCTCCTTGCACCTCAGTCCTCTTAACTGGTTATAGTTACAAAGAGCAGGATGAGAAAAGGCTGATGGCTAGCCAGCTACCCAACAATGGACCCCTTTGAACTGCCCAGCCCTCCACCCAGCTGATCGACAGCTCACTGGTGGAGCCCCTAGAGGCTACACAACTGGATGATAGGCCAGGATTGAAGGACCCTGCTGGGAGGCCTGTGACTGCTATGGAAGGAGGGGTCACTAGATCCCCTCTCCTACATAGCTATTGCTTCTTTGTTAGCTGTCTTGGCAGGATATTCATATTTTAAATTAATAAATTTAAATAAATATTGCATCAGATGTGCCAGTATAATATAATGGCATTAAACCACCTCTATCTCTTCCTAGGAGTTTATTGGGATGTTACTACTAGCATTGAATGTGAGAATGTTAATGGTTGGTGCTCAGAGGATTATTGTCCAATTAGCCCCATGGAAGCTGGAAAGTGTGATGGAGGTGAATTTTGCTGCTCAGGGTAAGAACTCTCTCCTTCCTAAAACCACAGTCATTCTCATATGTTGAGTTCACAATTTTAGTACTGTTACATGGAGTTCCCCACCACCACTGAGACCCATGTGTTTTTGCAGATCCTTTCGCCTTCAGAAGTCACAAGCACATATGAAATTCACCCACTTTGATATTAAAGCAGGGTGTCATAATTAAGAAAGGAATCCCCCTCGATACTTTCAAGAGGAAGTAGCCTGCCTGTGTGAATGCCCCTGGAGAACAGTGATCAAGGCTTTTTGTTTGACCTTTATGACCTCTTCACCCCCATGGCAATAAGCAATGACCCACGTTTGCTGTACAGTAACTAAAGGTCTTAGAATCTACCTTGCAATACATCTTCCCAGATGATTTAATCATAAACCCAGTTAAATCCCTAATCCCATCTTCCAACTATCCTAGATCTCTGCAACCAGCTACATCTCCTGTCACCATTACATCACTCTGATACATCCTCTAGCACTCCCATTTTACCACAGGATATTTGAACTGTCCTGGGATAGCCCATGTCCTGATTCTTTGCCAAAGGTGCCTAAAATCCTAAAATTGCATCAATCAGTGCAAAACCCAGAGTACACGATTGAGCATCTGGATCCAGCATTTTGCCCAATGCCATTGTTGATCTTAATTCTGCACCAAACTTGGCCAATAGCAGGGGTCCTCTGTGGGCACCCAGGTAGGTTTAGGTGCACCAGAAGGGTATCACAAGTCCTCCATTTTCAATTGATTCACCTCCAGAATATTTTACAATACCATGAACATTAAATCGCTGGACCCCCCCCCCCTTCAAGAAATGCAGAGTATGATTTTCTTTTTCCTGTTCAACTTCTGATCTTCCCCATATTTAACCCTTCACATCTTTCTACCCACTCCTTATTCTTTAGCTTCTCCAAATCCTTTCCTGGCTGGTCTGCTTTACTGCCAGCTGGCCCTTACCCACTGTACCCCCACCCCCCTTGATTAGGGACTCCTTCCTTCCTATCCCAAACTCCTTTCCCATTTATCCCATCACACCTTCCTGGTTCCTTTTTTGACAAACCCTCACCAATCTCTTGCCTCCAGGTTGGTTTGCTCCGCACTAGCCATGTTGGAGGAACATAATTTGGAATAATTTATTTTGGGCATTTGGGCTTAAAGTAACACAAGTACACACTAGGACTGTGGATTGTCACGTGTAAATTGCAGAGGTACTATTAGAATTGAACAGTTTAGTTTCACTGACTTGTATTTTTGCGTTAATTCCTCACTTTATTTCTCGTTAAGCATCCATCTCCCTTCTATCTTTCCTTCCTCAAAGATTTATTGCACCAAACTGGGAGCCATGTATACAACATACTTAAAAGATCCCCCTTTGTTCTGGGACTTGCGTTCTAGTTCTTCATGTGTAGGACACTCTGCATGTGAAGGGCTTGAAATGGGGACTGATTTGGGTAACAGTTTTTTATTTGGGGGGGATCGCTCTCAAAGGTCTAGTATGGAAAAGGTTTGGATTATGGCCGCATCTACAGAGACGTTTTTCTCCGCCTTGCTTTCCAAACTGGAACCCATTTTTTTTCAGAATATCCACAAAATGTCATCTTCTAATTGTCCTGCTTCCCGGTTTTCCACTGCTTTGTTCTGCTCTTTTCAGAAAGAATATAATCTAAGTTTATTGCCATGCTGTTTGGCCTGGAAAACATTTTCAAAGGTTTGATCCACACTGGCACCATTTTCCTTCCAACAGCCCCTGATATTACCTGATATTTTCCCAGAAGGCTTTGGAGGAGCTTTTTAAAAAATCTCTCTGGTGGCACAGAAAGGGGAAATTCAACGAAAAAGTGGCTGATGGAGGAAAATGCACAGTTACTTTATTCTTAATCATAACATTTGTTATTCCTAGGCATTTCATTTTATTTTCCAATAGTTGACCCCATTGGCTATATTGTTTATCTGCCTGGATAAGCCTAAGTAGAGTAGATCCTCCATCAGATTTTAAAACCTTTACTTTGAGGAGAAATTCTTTAATCCAAGCCCTAGCTTCCATTGATAATTCACCTAGTTCCAGTCTCAGTGCTATGCCTGAGTCCAGGGCCGGCCCACTCACTAGGTGAACTAGAATTTTGCCTAGGGCGGGACCATCATGGTGGTGCTGAACTGAGCTACCCTCCCCCTGCTAAAAGCCCCCCGCCACTGCCAAAAGCTCACACTGCACGCCCTAGCCACCACCACCACAGCCACCCTGACCGCCACCGCCTCTCTGCTCCCTCGATTCCCAATGCGACCACCCTCCCTCCTTCTGCCTGGGTTGCGCGGGGTGCTCCACAGCGTGCCCCTTTGCGGACAGGTCTCTCCTCCCCCCAGCAGGTGTGCTCCAGGTGGGCGGCGGGGCAGTCGAGCAAGAAGTGGAAAACCTCTCCGGCCTCTTGCCCAACCCCGAGAAGGTGATCTTCGCGGTGTGCAAGAATGAGATCACCTGCCTCATGGCTGAGTTCGCCGCCAAGTTCATCGTCGCCTACGACATCTGGGCCAGCAACTTTGTTGATGTAAAGGGACACGCACCCCCCGCTCTCCCTCCCTACCCCCCTGAAAACTTTGGTCTCCCGGCTAAGGCAATGCGTCACCCATGAGCCTCCCTCCAGACACGTGGGTTCCACATCATCGTGTTTTTCAAGACACCCATGTCTCCTGGGCAAAGACTCTCTCTCTCTCTCTCTCTCTCTCTCTCTCTCTCTCTCTCTCTCTGTGCCAAGGCCGAGGCCTCTGCACGTGGAGGTTCCCCTCTGCTGCTGTGGCTATGAGCCATTGAGAGACCTCTCCTCCATGAACCGGTCTCATCCCCTTTGAGAGCTGTTTATTCATGTGACCACCACAGAAGGAAGGAAAAGGAAAGAAGGATTGGGGGTGGGGGGTCTTGCCCTGATGATCCTGCAGAAGGCGGGGGGAGGACCTGGCCAGAGTCCTGGAGAAGCGGCGGCGGCAGCAGCAGGCATGGGGGGGGGGGGGCTGGGGGGC